>NC_086448.1:365784710-366084710 GCF_028390025.1 Pseudophryne corroboree
CAGTATTTTAATAAACAAAGATAAAATAAAGCTATCTATTGGGTTTCACTAACAAGTCCATTGGAATACATGATTATTGTTATTAAAATACATATGCATTACATTGTATAGAGCCACAAACCACAATAGTAAAAAAAACAAGCTTACATGGTATTCAAACAAATGACATTCTAAATTTGATAGTGCAAACCCAACACTTTACCAACTGTGCTAACAAGTCTGCACACAAGCCACACAATTGATCAGAGATTTACGTAAATCAGCTACAGTGTCCAAGGTAGTAAACATGATATATTCTATGGGGAGTCATAAGCAAGTCATTAGAATACTTTACTATTAAAGTTATAAGACATATGCATTCAATATTTGAGTAAACAAAGAGAAAAAAATGCTATCTATTGGGTTTCACTAAAAAGTCCATTGGAAGACTTGACTATTGTTGTTAAAAGACATAGGCATTTATATTATAGAGCCACAAACCACAATGCAGACTAGTAAAATAAAAACATGGTTACATGGGATTAAAACCAATGACAGTCTTAATTTGATAGTGCAAACCCAACACCTTACCAACTGTGCTAACCAGTCTGTGCATACCAGTCATCCATTTTATCAGAGATTTAAGTAAATAAGCTACAATGTCCATGTCCAAGGTACTAAACATGATATATTCTATGGGGTGTCATAAGCACATCATTAGAATACTACTAAAGTTCTAAGACATGCATTCAATATTTGAATAAACAAAGATAAAATAAAGCTATCTATTGGGTTTCACTAACAAGTCCATTGGAAGACTTGATTATTGTTGTTGAAATACATATGCATTACATTGTATAGAGCCACAAACCACACTAGTAAAAAAGAAACAAGCTTACATGGGATTCAAACCAAAGACAGTCTAAATTTGATAGCGCAAACACAGCACTTTACCAACTGTGCTAACCAGTCTGCACACAAGCCACACAATTGATCAGAGATTTACGTAAATCAGCTACAGTGTCCAAGGTAGTAAACATGATATATTCTATGGGGTGTCATAAGCAAGTCATTAGAATACTTTACTATTAAAGTTATAAGACATATGCATTCAATATTTGAGTAAACAAAGATAAAATAAAGCTATCTATTGGGTTTCACTAAAAAGTCAATTGGAAGACTTGACTTGTTGTTAAAAGACATATGCATTCATATTATAGAGCCACAAACCACAATGCAGACTAGTAAAATAGAAATACGGTTACATGGGATTCAAAGCAATGACAGTCTTAATTTGATAGTACAAACCCAACACCCTACCAACTGTGCTAACAAGTCTGTGCACACCAGTCAGTCAATTTATCAGAGATTTAAGTAAATAAGCTACAATGTCCAAGGTACTAAACATGATATATTTTATGGGGTGTCATAAGCAAGCCATTAGAATACTTTCCTACTAAAGTTATAAGACATATGCATTCAATATTTGAGTAAACAAAGAGAAAAAAAAGCTATCTATTGGGTTTCACTAAAAAGTCCATTGGAAGACTTGACTATTGTTGTCAAAAGACATATGCATTCATATTATAGAGCCACAAACCACAATGCAGACTAGTAAAATAAAAACATGGTTACATGGGATTCAAACCAATGACAGTCTTAATTTGATAGTGTAAACCCTACACCCTACCAACTGTGCTGACCAGTCTGTGCATACCAGCCACACAATTTATCAGATATTTAAGTGAATAAGTTACAGTGTCCAAGGTACTAAACATGATATATTCTATGGGGTGTCATAAGCAAGTCATTAGAATACTTTCCTACTAAAGTTATAAGACATATGCATTCAATATTTGAATAAACAAAGACAAAATAAAGCTATCTATTGGGTTTCACTAACAAGTCCTTTGAAAGACTTAATTGTTGTTAAAATGCATATGCATTACATTGTATAGAGCCACAAACCACACTAGTAAAAAAAACAAGCTTACATGGGATTCAAACCAATGACAGTCTAAATTTGATAGTGCAAACCCTACACTTTACCAACTGTGCTAACCAGTCTGCACACAAGCCACACAATTGATCAGAGATTTACGTAAATCAGCTACAGTGTCCAAGGTAGTAAACATGATATATTCTATGGGGTGTCATAAGCAAGTCATTAGAATAATTTTTTATTAAAGTTATAAGACATATGCATTCAATATTTGAGTAAACAAAGAGAAAAAAAAAGCTATCTATTAGGTTTTACTAAAAAGTCCATTGGAAGACTTGACTATTGTTGTTAAAAGACATAGGCATTTATATTATAGAGCAACAAACCAAAATGCAGACTAGTAAAATAAAAACATGGTTACATGGGATTAAAACCAATGACAGTCTTAATTTGATAGTGCAAACCCAACACCTTACCAACTGTGCTAACCAGTCTATGCATACCAGTCATCCATTTTATCAGAGATTTAAGTAAATAAGCTACAATGTCCATGGTACTAAACATGATATATTCTATGGGGTGTCATAAGCACGTCATTAGAATACTACTAAAGTTCTAAGACATGCATTCAATATTTGAATAAACAAAGATAAAATAAAGCTATCTCCTGGGTTTCACTAAAAAGTCCATTGGAAGACTTGACTATTGTTGTTAAAAGACATAAGCATTCATATTATAGAGCCACAAACCACACTAGTAAAATAAAAACATGCTTACATGGTATTCAAACCAATGACCGTCTCAATTTGATAGTGCAAACCCAACACCTTAACAACTGTCCTGAACAGTCTGTGCATACCAGTCTCCCAATTTATCAGATATTTAAGTTAATAAGCTACAATGTCCACTCTACTAAAAATGATATATTCTATGGGGTGTCATAAGCAAGTAATTAGAATACTTTACTACTAAAGTTATAAGACATATGCATTCAATATTTGAATACACAAAGACAAAATAAATCTATCTATTGGGTTTCACTAACAAGTCCATTGGAATACATGATTATTGTTATTAAAATACATATGCATTACATTGTATAGAGCCACAAACCACACTAGTAAAAAAGAAACAAGCTTACATGGGATTCAAACTAAAGACAGTCTAAATTTGATAGTGCAAACCCTACACCCTACACCCTACCAACTGTGCTAACCAGTCTGTGCATACCAGCTACACAATTTATCAGAGATTTAAGTGAATAAGTTACAGTGTCCAAGGTACTAAACATGATATATTCTATGTAGTGTCATAAGCAAGTCATTAGAATACGTTACTACTAAAGTTATAAGACATATGCATTCAATATTTGAATAAACAAAGACAAAATAAAGCTATCTATTGGGTTTCACTAACAAGTCCATTGGAAGACTTAATTGTTGTTAAAATGCATATGCATTACATTGTATAGAGCCACAAACCACACTAGTAAAAAAAACAAGCTTACATGGGATTCAAACCAATGACAGTATAAATTTGATAGTGCAAACCCTACACTTTACCAACTGTGCTAACCAGTCTGCACACAAGCCACACAATTGATCAGAGATTTACGTAAATCAGCTACAGTGTCCAAGGTAGTAAACATGATATATTCTATGGGGTGTCATAAGCAAGTCTTTAGAATACTTTACTATTAAACTTATAAGACATATGCATTCAATATTTGAGTAAACAAAAAGAAAATAAAGCTATCTATTGGGTTTCACTTAAAAGTCTATTGGAAGACTTGACTTTGTTAAAAGACATAGGCATTCATATTATAGAGCCACAAACCACAATGCAGACTAGTAAAATAGAAAGACGCTTACATGGGATTCAAAGCAATGACAGGCTTGATTTGATAGTGCAAACCCAACACCTTACCAACTGTGCTTACAAATCTGTGCATACCAGTCAGTCAATTTATCAGAGATTTAAGTGAATAAGCTACAATGTCCAAGGTACTAAACATGATATATTCTATGGGGTGTCATAAGCACGTCATTAGAATACTACTAAAGTTCTAAGACATGCATTCAATATTTGAATAAACAAAGATAAAATAAAGCTATCTCCTGGGTTTCACTAAAAAGTCCATTGGAAGACTTGACTATTGTTGTTAAAAGACATAGGCATTCATATTATAGAGCCACAAACCACACTAGTAAAATAAAAACATACTTACATGGTATTCAAACCAATTACCGTCTTAATTTGATAGTGCAAATCCAACACCTTACCAACTGTCCTAAACAGTCTGTGCATATCAGTCACCCAATTTATCAGATATTTAAGTAAATAAGCTACAATGTCCAATGTACTAAACATGATATATTCTATGGGGTGTCATAAGCAAGTCATTAGAATACTATTAAAGTTCTAAGACATGCATTCAGTATTTGAATAAACAAAGATAAAATAAAGCTATCTCTTGGATTTCACTAAAAAGTCCATTGGAAGACTTGACTATTGTTGTTAAAAGACATAGGCATTCATATTATATAGCAACAAACCACAATGCACACTAGTAAAATAAAAATATGCTTACATGGTATTCAAACCAATGACCGTCTTAATTTGATAGTGCAAACCCAACACCTTACCGACTGTCCTAAACAGTCTATGCATATCAGTCACCCAATTTATCAGATATTTTAGTAAATAAGCTACAATGTCCAATGTACTAAACATGATATATTCTATGGGGTGTCATAAGAACGTCATTAGAATACTACTAAAGTTCTAAGACATGCATTCAATATTTGAATAAATAAAGATAAAATAAAGCTATCTCTAGGGTTTCACTAAAAAGTCCATTGGAAGACTTGACTATTGTTGTTAAAAGACATATGCATTATATTGTATAGAGCCACAAACCACACTAGTAAAAAAGAAACAAGCTTACATGGGATTCAAACCAACGACAGTCTAAATTTGAAAGTGCAAACCCAACACTTTACCAACAGTGCTAACCAGTCTGCACACAAGCCACACAATTGATCAGAAATTTACGTAAATCAGCTACAGTGTCCAAGGTAGTAAACATGATATATTCTATGGTGTGTCATAAGCAAGTCATTAGAATACTTTCCTACTAAAATTATAAGACATATGCATTCAATATTTGAATAAATAAAGATAAAATAAAGCTATCTCTTGGGTTTCACTAAAAAGTCCATTGGAAGACTTGACTATTGTTGTTAAAAGACATAGGCATTTATATTATAGCGCAACAAACCACAATGCAGACTAGTAAAATAAAAACATGGTTACATGGGATTAAAACCAATGATAATCTTAATTTGATAGTGCAAACCCAACACCTTACCAACTGTGCTAACAAGTCTGTGCATACCAGTTAACCATTTTATCAGAGATTTAAGTGAATAAGCTACAATGTCCAAGGTACTAAACATGATATATTCTATGGGGTGTCATAAGCACGTCATTAGAATACTACTAAAGTTCTAAGACATGCATTCAATATTTGAATAAACAAAGATAAAATAAAGCTATCTCTTGGGTTTCACTAACAAGTCCATTGGAAGACTTGACTATTGTTGTTAAAATACATATGCATTATATTGTATAGAGCCACAAACCACACTAGTAAAAAAGAAACAAGCTTACATGGGATTCAAACCAACGACAGTCTAAATTTGAAAGTGCAAACCCAACACTTTACCAACAGTGCTAACCAGTCTGCACACAAGCCACACAATTGATCAGAAATTTACGTAAATCAGCTACAGTGTCCAAGGTAGTAAACATGATATATTCTATGGTGTGTCATAAGCAAGTCATTAGAATACTTTCCTACTAAAATTATAAGACATATGCATTCAATATTTGAATAAATAAAGATAAAATAAAGCTATCTCTTGGGTTTCACTAAAAAGTCAATTGGAAGACTTGACTATTGTTGTTAAAAGACATAGGCATTTATATTATAGCGCAACAAACCAAAATGCAGACTAGTAAAATAAAAACATGGTTACATGGGACTAAAAACCAATGACAGTCTTAATTTGATAGTGCAAACCCAACACCTTACCAACTGTGCTAACCAGTCTATGCATACCAGTCATCCATTTTATCAGAGATTTAAGTAAATAAGCTACAATGTCCATGGTACTAAACATGATATATTCTATGGGGTGTCATAAGCACGTCATTAGAATACTACTAAAGTTCTAAGACATGCATTCAATATTTGAATAAACAAAGATAAAATAAAGCTATCTCCTGGGTTTCACTAAAAAGTCCATTGGAAGACTTGACTATTGTTGTTAAAAGACATAGGCATTCATATTATAGAGCCACAAACCACACTAGTAAAATAAAAACATACTTACATGGTATTCAAACCAATTACCGTCTTAATTTGATAGTGCAAATCCAACACCTTACCAACTGTCCTAAACAGTCTGTGCATATCAGTCACCCAATTTATCAGATATTTAAGTAAATGAGCTACAATATCCAAGGTACTAAACATGATATATTCTATGGGGTGTCATAAGCAAGTCATTAGAATACTTTACTACTAAAGTTATAAGACATATGCATTCAATATTTGAATAAACAAAGACAAAATAAAGCTATCTATTGGGTTTCACTAACAAGTCCATTGGAAGACTTAATTGTTGTTAAAATGCATATGCATTACATTGTATAGAGCCACAAACCACACTAGTAAAAAAAAACAAGCTTACATGGGATTCAAACCAATGACAGTCTAAATTTGATAGTGCAAACCCTACACTTTACCAACTGTGCTAACCAGTCTGCACACAAGCCACACAATTGATCAGAGATTTACGTAAATCAGCTACAGTGTCCAAGGTAGTAAACATGATATATTCTATGGGGTGTCATAAGCAAGTCATTAGAATACTTTACTATTAAAGTTATAAGACATATGCATTCAATATTTGAGTAAACAAAGAGAAAATAAAGCTATCTATTGGGTTTCACTTAAAAGTCTATTGGAAGACTTGACTTTGTTAAAAGACATAGGCATTCATATTATAGAGCCACAAACCACAATGCAGACTAGTAAAATAGAAAGACGCTTACATGGGATTCAAAGCAATGACAGGCTTGATTTGATAGTGCAAACCCAACACCTTACCAACTGTGCTTACAAGTCTGTGCATACCAGTCAGTCAATTTATCAGAGATTTAAGTGAATAAGCTACAATGTCCAAGGTACTAAACATGATATATTCTATGGGGTGTCATAAGCAAGTCATTAGAATACTACTAAAGTTCTAAGACATGCATTCAATATTTGAATAAAGAAAGATAAAATAAAGCTATCTCTTGGGTTTCACTAAAAAGTCCATTGGATGACTTGACTATTGTTGTTAAAAGACATAGGCATTCATATTATAGAGCCACAAACCACAATGCAGACTAGTAAAATAGAAAGATGCTTACATGGGATTCAAAGCAATGACAGGCTTGATTTGATAGTGCAAACCCAACACCTTACCAACTGTGCTTACAAGTCTGTGCATACCAGTCAGTCAATTTATCAGAGATTTAAGTGAATAAGCTACAATGTCCAAGGTACTAAACATGATATATTCTATGGGGTGTCATAAGCAAGTCATTAGAATACTACTAAAGTTCTAAGACATGCATTCAATATTTGAATAAAGAAAGATAAAATAAAGCTATCTCTTGGGTTTCACTAAAAAGTCCATTGGAAGACTTGACTATTGTTGTTAAAAGACATAAGCATTCATATTATAGAGCCACAAACCACACTAGTAAAATAAAAATATGCTTACATGGTATTCAAACCAATTACCATCTTAATTTGATAGTGCAAATCCAACACCTTACCAACTGTGCTAACCATACTGTGCATACCAGTCACACAATTTATCAGAGATTTAAGTAAATAAGCTACAATGTCCAAGGTACTAAACATGATATATTCTATGGGGTGTCATAAGCAAGTCATTAGAATACTTTCCTACTAAAGTTATAAGACATATGCATTCAATATTTGAGTAAACAAAGAGGAAAAAAAAAGCTATCTATTAGGTTTTACTAAAAAGTCCATTGGAAGACTTGACTATTGTTGTTAAAAGACATAGGCATTTATATTATAGAGCAACAAACCAAAATGCAGACTAGTAAAATAAAAACATGGTTACATGGGATTAAAACCAATGACAGTCTTAATTTGATTGTGCAAACCCAACACCTTACCAACTGTGCTAACCAGTCTATGCATACCAGTCATCCATTTTATCAGAGATTTAAGTACATAAGCTACAATGTCCATGGTACTAAACATGATATATTCTATGGGGTGTCATAAGCACGTCATTAGAATACTACTAAAGTTCTAAGACATGCATTCAATATTTGAATAAACAAAGATAAAATAAAGCTATCTATTGGGTTTCACTAACAAGTCCATTGGAAGACTTAATTGTTGTTAAAATGCATATGCATTACATTGTATAGAGCCACAAACCACACTAGTAAAAAAAACAAGCTTACATGGGATTCAAACCAATGACAGTCTAAATTTGATAGTGCAAACCCTACACTTTACCAACTGTGCTAACCAGTCTGCACACAAGCCACACAATTGATCAGAGATTTACGTAAATCAGCTACAGTGTCCAAGGTAGTAAACATGATATATTCTATGGGGTGTCATAAGCAAGTCATTAGAATACTTTACTATTAAAGTTATAAGACATATGCATTCAATATTTGAGTAAACAAAGAGAAAATAAAGCTATCTATTCGGTTTCACTTAAAAGTCTATTGGAAGACTTGACTTTGTTAAAAGACATAGGCATTCATATTATAGAGCCACAAACCACATTGCAGACTAGTAAAATAGAAAGACGCTTACATGGGATTCAAAGCAATGACAGGCTTGATTTGATAGTGCAAACCCAACACCTTACCAACTGTGCTTACAAGTCTGTGCATACCAGTCAGTCAATTTATCAGAGATTTAAGTGAATAAGCTACAATGTCCAAGGTACTAAACATGATATATTCTATGGGGTGTCATAAGCAAGTCATTAGAATACTACTAAAGTTCTAAGACATGCATTCAATATTTGAATAAAGAAAGATAAAATAAAGCTATCTCTTGGGTTTCACTAAAAAGTCCATTGGATGACTTGACTATTGTTGTTAAAAGACATAGGCATTCATATTATAGAGCCACAAACCACAATGCAGACTAGTAAAATAGAAAGATGCTTACATTGGATTCAAAGCAATGACAGGCTTCATTTGATAGTGCAAACCCAACACCTTACCAACTGTGCTTACAAGTCTGTGCATACCAGTCAGTCAATTTATCAGAGATTTAAGTGAATAAGCTACAATGTCCAAGGTACTAAACATGATATATTCTATGGGGTGTCATAAGCAAGTCATTAGAATACTACTAAAGTTCTAAGACATGCATTCAATATTTGAATAAAGAAAGATAAAATAAAGCTATCTCTTGGGTTTCACTAAAAAGTCCATTGGATGACTTGACTATTGTTGTTAAAAGACATAAGCATTCATATTATAGAGCCACAAACCACACTAGTAAAATAAAAATATGCTTACATGGTATTCAAACCAATTACCATCTTAATTTGATAGTGCAAATCCAACACCTTACCAACTGTGCTAACCATACTGTGCATACCAGTCACACAATTTATCAGAGATTTAAGTAAATAAGCTACAATGTCCAAGGTACTAAACATGATATATTCTATGGGGTGTCATAAGCAAGTCATTAGAATACTACTAAAGTTCTAAGACATGCATTCAGTATTTGAATAAACAAATATTAAATAAAGCTATCTCTTGGGTTTCACTAAAAAGTCCATTGGAAGACTTGACTATTGTTGTTAAAAGACATAGGCATTCATATTATATAGCAACAAACCACAATGCAGACTAGTAAAATAAAAATATGCTTACATGGTATTCAAACCAATGACCGTCTTAATTTGATAGTGCAAACCCAACACCTTACCAACTGTCCTAAACAGTCTGTGCATATCAGTCACCCAATTTATCAGATATTTTAGTAAATAAGCTACAATGTCCAATGTACTAAACATGATATATTCTATGGGGTGTCATAAGCAAGTCATTAGAATACTACTAAAGTTCTAAGACATGCATTCAGTATTTGAATAAACAAAGATAAAATAAAGCTATCTCTTGGGTTTCACTAAAAAGTCCATTGGAAGACTTGACTATTGTTGTTAAAAGACATAGGCATTCATATTATATAGCAACAAACCACAATGCAGACTAGTAAAATAAAAATATGCTTACATGGTATTCAAACCAATGACCGTCTTAATTTGATAGTGCAAACCCAACACCTTACCAACTGTCCTAAACAGTCTATGCATATCAGTCACCCAATTTATCAGATATTTTAGTAAATAAGCTACAATGTCCAATGTACTAAACATGATATATTCTATGGGGTGTCATAAGAACGTCATTAGAATACTACTAAAGTTCTAAGACATGCATTCAATATTTGAATAAATAAAGATAAAATAAAGCTATCTCTAGGGTTTCACTAAAAAGTCCATTGGAAGACTTGACTATTGTTGTTAAAAGACATAGGCATTTATATTATAGCGCAACAAACCACAATGCAGACTAGTAAAATAAAAACATGGTTACATGGGATTAAAACCAATGATAATCTTAATTTGATAGTGCAAACCCAACACCTTACCAACTGTGCTAACAAGTCTGTGAATACCAGTTAACCATTTTATCAGAGATTTAAGTGAATAAGCTACAATGTCCAAGGTACTAAACATGATATATTCTATGGGGTGTCATAAGCACGTCATTAGAATACTACTAAAGTTCTAAGACATGCATTCAATATTTGAATAAACAAAGATAAAATAAAGCTATCTCTTGGGTTTCACTAACAAGTCCATTGGAAGACTTGACTATTGTTGTTAAAATACATATGCATTATATTGTATAGAGCCACAAACCACACTAGTAAAAAAGAAACAAGCTTACATGGGATTCAAACCAACGACAGTCTAAATTTGAAAGTGCAAACCCAACACTTTACCAACAGTGCTAACCAGTCTGCACACAAGCCACACAATTGATCAGAAATTTACGTAAATCAGCTACAGTGTCCAAGGTTGTAAACATGATATATTCTATGGTGTGTCATAAGCAAGTCATTAGAATACTTTCCTACTAAAATTATAAGACATATGCATTCAATATTTGAATAAATAAAGATAAAATAAAGCTATCTCTTGGGTTTCACTAAAAAGTCCATTGGAAGACTTGACTATTGTTAAAAGACATAGGCATTTATATTATAGCGCAACAAACCAAAATGCAGACTAGTAAAATAAAAACATGGTTACATGGGACTAAAAACCAATGACAGTCTTAATTTGATAGTGCAAACCCAACACCTTACCAACTGTGCTAACCAGTCTATGCATACCAGTCATCCATTTTATCAGAGATTTAAGTAAATAAGCTACAATGTCCATGGTACTAAACATGATATATTCTATGGGGTGTCATAAGCACGTCATTAGAATACTACTAAAGTTCTAAGACATGCATTCAATATTTGAATAAACAAAGATAAAATAAAGCTATCTCCTGGGTTTCACTAAAAAGTCCATTGGAAGACTTGACTATTGTTGTTAAAAGACATAGGCATTCATATTATAGAGCCACAAACCACACTAGTAAAATAAAAATATGCTTACATGGTATTCAAACCAATTACCATCTTAATTTGATAGTGCAAATCCAACACCTTACCAACTGTGCTAACCATACTGTGCATACCAGTCACACAATTTATCAGAGATTTAAGTAAATGAGCTACAATATCCAAGGTATTAAACATGATATATTCTATGGGGTGTCATAAGCAAGTCATTAGAATACTTTACTACTAAAGTTATAAGACATATGCATTCAATATTTGAATAAACAAAGACAAAATAAAGCTATCTATTGGGTTTCACTAACAAGTCCATTGGAAGACTTAATTGTTGTTAAAATGCATATGCATTACATTGTATAGAGCCACAAACCACACTAGTAAAAAAAAAAACAAGCTTACATGGGATTCAAACCAATGACAGTCTAAATTTGATAGTGCAAACCCTACACTTTACCGACTGTGCTAACCAGTCTGCACACAAGCCACACAATTGATCAGAGATTTACGTAAATCAGCTACAGTGTCCAAGGTAGTAAACATGATATATTCTATGGGGTGTCATAAGCAAGTCATTAGAATACTTTACTATTAAAGTTATAAGACATATGCATTCAATATTTGAGTAAACAAAGAGAAAATAAATCTATCTATTGGGTTTCACTTAAAAGTCTATTGGAAGACTTGACTTTGTTAAAAGACATAGGCATTCATATTATAGAGCCACAAACCACAATGCAGACTAGTAAAATAGAAAGACGCTTGCATGGGATTCAAAGCAATGACAGGCTTGATTTGATAGTGCAAACCCAACACCTTACCAACTGTGCTTACAAGTCTGTGCATACCAGTCAGTCAATTTATCAGAGATTTAAGTGAATAAGCTACAATGTCCAAGGTACTAAACATGATATATTCTATGGGGTGTCATAAGCAAGTCATTAGAATACTACTAAAGTTCTAAGACATGCATTCAATATTTGAATAAAGAAAGATAAAATAAAGCTATCTCTTGGGTTTCACTAAAAAAGTCCATTGGATGACTTGACTATTGTTGTTAAAAGACATAAGCATTCATATTATAGAGCCAATAACCACACTAGTAAAATAAAAATATGCTTACATGGTATTCAAACCATTACCATCTTAATTTGATAGTGCAAATCCAACACCTTACCAACTGTGCTAACCATACTGTGCATACCAGTCACACAATTTATCAGAGATTTAGGTAAATAAGCTACAATGTCCAAGGTACTAAACATGATATATTCTATGGGGTGTCATAAGCAAGTCATTAGAATACTACTAAAGTTCTAAGACATGCATTCAGTATTTGAATAAACAAAGATAAAATAAAGCTATCTCTTGGGTTTCACTAAAAAGTCCATTGGAAGACTTGACTATTGTTGTTAAAAGACATAGGCATTCATATTATATAGCAACAAACCACAATGCAGACTAGTAAAATAAAAATATGCTTACATGGTATTCAAACCAATGACCGTCTTAATTTGATAGTGCAAACCCAACACCTTACCAACTGTCCTAAACAGTCTGTGCATATCAGTCACCCAATTTATCAGATATTTTAGTAAATAAGCTACAATGTCCAATGTACTAAACATGATATATTCTATGGGGTGTCATAAGAACGTCATTAGAATACTACTAAAGTTCTAAGACATGCATTCAATATTTGAATAAATAAAGATAAAATAAAGCTATCTCTAGGGTTTCACTAAAAAGTCCATTGGAAGACTTGACTATTGTTGTTAAAAGACATAGGCATTTATATTATAGCGCAACAAACCACAATGCAGACTAGTAAAATAAAAACATGGTTACATGGGATTAAAACCAATGATAATCTTAATTTGATAGTGCAAACCCAACACCTTACCAACTGTGCTAACAAGTCTGTGCATACCAGTTAACCATTTTATCAGAGATTTAAGTGAATAAGCTACAATGTCCAAGGTACTAAACATGATATATTCTATGGGGTGTCATAAGCACGTCATTAGAATACTACTAAAGTTCTAAGACATGCATTCAATATTTGAATAAAGAAAGATAAAATAAAGCTATCTCTTGGGTTTCACTAAAAAGTCCATTGGATGACTTGACTATTGTTAAAAGACATAAGCATTCATATTATAGAGCCACAAACCACACTAGTAAAATAAAAACATGCTTACATGGTATTCAAACCAATGACCGTCTTAATTTGATAGTGCAAACCCAACACCTTACCAACTGTCCTAAACAGTCTGTGCATATCAGTCACCCAATTTATCAGATATTTAAGTAAATAAGCTACAATGTCCAATGTACTAAACATGATATATTCTATGGGGTGTCATAAGCACGTCATTAGAATACTACTAAAGTTCTAAGACATGCATTCAATATTTGAATAAACAAAGATAAAATAAAGCTATCTCTTGGGTTTCACTAACAAGTCCATTGGAAGACTTGACTATTGTTGTTAAAATACATATGCATTATATTGTATAGAGCCACAAACCACACTAGTAAAAAAGAAACAAGCTTACATGGGATTCAAACCAACGACAGTCTAAATTTGAAAGTGCAAACCCAACACTTTACCAACAGTGCTAACCAGTCTGCACACAAGCCACACAATTGATCAGAAATTTACGTAAATCAGCTACAGTGTCCAAGGTTGTAAACATGATATATTCTATGGTGTGTCATAAGCAAGTCATTAGAATACTTTCCTACTAAAATTATAAGACATATGCATTCAATATTTGAATAAATAAAGATAAAATAAAGCTATCTCTTGGGTTTCACTAAAAAGTCCATTGGAAGACTTGACTATTGTTAAAAGACATAGGCATTTATATTATAGCGCAACAAACCAAAATGCAGACTAGTAAAATAAAAACATGGTTACATGGGACTAAAAACCAATGACAGTCTTAATTTGATAGTGCAAACCCAACACCTTACCAACTGTGCTAACCAGTCTATGCATACCAGTCATCCATTTTATCAGAGATTTAAGTAAATAAGCTACAATGTCCATGGTACTAAACATGATATATTCTATGGGGTGTCATAAGCACGTCATTAGAATACTACTAAAGTTCTAAGACATGCATTCAATATTTGAATAAACAAAGATAAAATAAAGCTATCTCCTGGGTTTCACTAAAAAGTCCATTGGAAGACTTGACTATTGTTGTTAAAAGACATAGGCATTCATATTATAGAGCCACAAACCACACTAGTAAAATAAAAATATGCTTACATGGTATTCAAACCAATTACCATCTTAATTTGATAGTGCAAATCCAACACCTTACCAACTGTGCTAACCATACTGTGCATACCAGTCACACAATTTATCAGAGATTTAAGTAAATGAGCTACAATATCCAAGGTATTAAACATGATATATTCTATGGGGTGTCATAAGCAAGTCATTAGAATACTTTACTACTAAAGTTATAAGACATATGCATTCAATATTTGAATAAACAAAGACAAAATAAAGCTATCTATTGGGTTTCACTAACAAGTCCATTGGAAGACTTAATTGTTGTTAAAATGCATATGCATTACATTGTATAGAGCCACAAACCACACTAGTAAAAAAAAAAACAAGCTTACATGGGATTCAAACCAATGACAGTCTAAATTTGATAGTGCAAACCCTACACTTTACCGACTGTGCTAACCAGTCTGCACACAAGCCACACAATTGATCAGAGATTTACGTAAATCAGCTACAGTGTCCAAGGTAGTAAACATGATATATTCTATGGGGTGTCATAAGCAAGTCATTAGAATACTTTACTATTAAAGTTATAAGACATATGCATTCAATATTTGAGTAAACAAAGAGAAAATAAATCTATCTATTGGGTTTCACTTAAAAGTCTATTGGAAGACTTGACTTTGTTAAAAGACATAGGCATTCATATTATAGAGCCACAAACCACAATGCAGACTAGTAAAATAGAAAGACGCTTGCATGGGATTCAAAGCAATGACAGGCTTGATTTGATAGTGCAAACCCAACACCTTACCAACTGTGCTTACAAGTCTGTGCATACCAGTCAGTCAATTTATCAGAGATTTAAGTGAATAAGCTACAATGTCCAAGGTACTAAACATGATATATTCTATGGGGTGTCATAAGCAAGTCATTAGAATACTACTAAAGTTCTAAGACATGCATTCAATATTTGAATAAAGAAAGATAAAATAAAGCTATCTCTTGGGTTTCACTAAAAAAGTCCATTGGATGACTTGACTATTGTTGTTAAAAGACATAAGCATTCATATTATAGAGCCAATAACCACACTAGTAAAATAAAAATATGCTTACATGGTATTCAAACCATTACCATCTTAATTTGATAGTGCAAATCCAACACCTTACCAACTGTGCTAACCATACTGTGCATACCAGTCACACAATTTATCAGAGATTTAGGTAAATAAGCTACAATGTCCAAGGTACTAAACATGATATATTCTATGGGGTGTCATAAGCAAGTCATTAGAATACTACTAAAGTTCTAAGACATGCATTCAGTATTTGAATAAACAAAGATAAAATAAAGCTATCTCTTGGGTTTCACTAAAAAGTCCATTGGAAGACTTGACTATTGTTGTTAAAAGACATAGGCATTCATATTATATAGCAACAAACCACAATGCAGACTAGTAAAATAAAAATATGCTTACATGGTATTCAAACCAATGACCGTCTTAATTTGATAGTGCAAACCCAACACCTTACCAACTGTCCTAAACAGTCTGTGCATATCAGTCACCCAATTTATCAGATATTTTAGTAAATAAGCTACAATGTCCAATGTACTAAACATGATATATTCTATGGGGTGTCATAAGAACGTCATTAGAATACTACTAAAGTTCTAAGACATGCATTCAATATTTGAATAAATAAAGATAAAATAAAGCTATCTCTAGGGTTTCACTAAAAAGTCCATTGGAAGACTTGACTATTGTTGTTAAAAGACATAGGCATTTATATTATAGCGCAACAAACCACAATGCAGACTAGTAAAATAAAAACATGGTTACATGGGATTAAAACCAATGATAATCTTAATTTGATAGTGCAAACCCAACACCTTACCAACTGTGCTAACAAGTCTGTGCATACCAGTTAACCATTTTATCAGAGATTTAAGTGAATAAGCTACAATGTCCAAGGTACTAAACATGATATATTCTATGGGGTGTCATAAGCACGTCATTAGAATACTACTAAAGTTCTAAGACATGCATTCAATATTTGAATAAAGAAAGATAAAATAAAGCTATCTCTTGGGTTTCACTAAAAAGTCCATTGGATGACTTGACTATTGTTAAAAGACATAAGCATTCATATTATAGAGCCACAAACCACACTAGTAAAATAAAAACATGCTTACATGGTATTCAAACCAATGACCGTCTTAATTTGATAGTGCAAACCCAACACCTTACCAACTGTCCTAAACAGTCTGTGCATATCAGTCACCCAATTTATCAGATATTTAAGTAAATAAGCTACAATGTCCAATGTACTAAACATGATATATTCTATGGGGTGTCATAAGCACGTCATTAGAATACTACTAAAGTTCTAAGACATGCATTCAATATTTGAATAAACAAAGATAAAATAAAGCTATCTCTTGGGTTTCACTAAAAAGTCCATTGGAAGACTTGACTATTGTTGTTAAAATACATATGCATTATATTGTATAGAGCCACAAACCACACTAGTAAAAAAGAAACACGCTTACATGGGATTCAAACCAACGACAGTCTACATTTGATAGTGCAAACCCAACACTTTACCAACTGTGCTAACCAGTCTGCACACAAGCCACACAATTGATCAGAAATTTACGTAAATCAGCTACAGTGTCCAAGGTAGTAAACATGATATATTCTATGGTGTGTCATAAGCAAGTCATTAGAATACTTTCCTACTAAAATTATAAGACATATGCATTCAATATTTGAATAAATAAAGATAAAATAAAGCTATCTCTTGGGTTTCACTAAAAAGTCCATTGGAAGACTTGACTATTGTTGTTAAAAGACATAGGCATTTATATTATAGAGCAACAAACCAAAATGCAGACTAGTAAAATAAAAACATGGTTACATGGGACTAAAAACCAATGACAGTCTTAATTTGATAGTGCAAACCCAACACCTTACCAACTGTGCTAACCAGTCTATGCATACCAGTCATCCATTTTATCAGAGATTTAAGTAAATAAGCTACAATGTCCATGGTACTAAATATGATATATTCTATGGGGTGTCATAAGCACGTCATTAGAATACTACTAAAGTTCTAAGACATGCATTCAATATTTGAATAAACAAAGATAAAATAAAGCTATCTCCTGGGTTTCACTAAAAAGTCCATTGGAAGACTTGACTATTGTTGTTAAAAGACATAGGCATTCATATTATAGAGCCACAAACCACACTAGTAAAATAAAAATATGCTTACATGGTATTCAAACCAATTACCATCTTAATTTGATAGTGCAAATCCAACACCTTACCAACTGTGCTAACCATACTGTGCATACCAGTCACACAATTTATCAGAGATTTAAGTAAATGAGCTACAATATCCAAGGTACTAAACATGATATATTCTATGGGGTGTCATAAGCAAGTCATTAGAATACTTTACTACTAAAGTTATAAGACATATGCATTCAATATTTGAATAAACAAAGACAAAATAAAGCTATCTATTGGGTTTCACTAACAAGTCCATTGGAAGACTTAATTGTTGTTAAAATGCATATGCATTACATTGTATAGAGCCACAAACCACACTAGTAAAAAAAAAACAAGCTTACATGGGATTCAAACCAATGACAGTCTAAATTTGATAGTGCAAACCCTACACTTTACCAACTGTGCTAACCAGTCTGCACACAAGCCACACAATTGATCAGAGATTTACGTAAATCAGCTACAGTGTCCAAGGTAGTAAACATGATATATTCTATGGGGTGTCATAAGCAAGTCATTAGAATAATTTACTATTAAAGTTATAAAACATATGCATTCAATATTTGAGTAAACAAAGAGAAAATAAAGCTATCTATTGGGTTTCACTTAAAAGTCTATTGGAAGACTTGACTTTGTTAAAAGACATAGGCATTCATATTATAGAGCCACAAACCACAATGCAGACTAGTAAAATAGAAAGACGCTTACATGGGATTCAAAGCAATGACAGGCTTGATTTGATAGTGCAAACCCAACACCTTACCAACTGTGCTTACAAGTCTGTGCATACCAGTCAGTCAATTTATCAGAGATTTAAGTGAATAAGCTACAATGTCCAAGGTACTAAACATGATATATTCTATGGGGTGTCATAAGCAAGTCATTAGAATACTACTAAAGTTCTAAGACATGCATTCAATATTTGAATAAAGAAAGATAAAATAAAGCTATCTCTTGGGTTTCACTAAAAAGTCCATTGGATGACTTGACTATTGTTGTTAAAAGACATAAGCATTCATATTATAGAGCCACAAACCACAATAGTAAAATAAAAATATGCTTACATGGTATTCAAACCAATTACCATCTTAATTTGATAGTGCAAATCCAACACCTTACCAACTGTGCTAACCATACTGTGCATACCAGTCACACAATTTATCAGAGATTTAAGTAAATAAGCTACAATGTCCAAGGTACTAAACATGATATATTCTATGGGATGTCATAAGCAAGTCATTAGAATACTACTAAAGTTCTAAGACATGCATTCAGTATTTGAATAAACAAAGATAAAATAAAGCTATCTCTTGGGTTTCACTAAAAAGTCCATTGGAAGACTTGACTATTGTTGTTAAAAGACATAGGCATTCATATTATATAGCAACAAACCACAATGCAGACTAGTAAAATAAAAATATGCTTACATGGTATTCAAACCAATGACCGCCTTAATTTGATAGTGCAAACCCAACACCTTACCAATTGTCCTAAACAGTCTGTGCATATCAGTCACCCAATTTATCAGATATTTTAGTAAATAAGCTACAATGTCCAATGTACTAAACATGATATATTCTATGGGGTGTCATAAGAACGTCATTAGAATACTACTAAAGTTCTAAGACATGCATTCAATATTTGAATAAATAAAGATAAAATAAAGCTATCTCTTGGGTTTCACTAAAAAGTCCATTGGAAGACTTGACTATTGTTGTTAAAAGACATAGGCATTTATATTATAGTGCAACAAACCACAATGCAGACTAGTAAAATAAAAACATGGTTACATGGGATTAAAACCAATGATAATCTTAATTTGATAGTGCAAACCCAACACCTTACCAACTGTGCTAACAAGTCTGTGCATACCAGTTAACCATTTTATCAGAGATTTAAGTGAATAAGCTACAATGTCCAAGGTACTAAACATGATATATTCTATGGGGTGTCATAAGCACGTCATTAGAATACTACTAAAGTTCTAAGACATGCATTCAATATTTGAATAAAGAAAGATAAAATAAAGCTATCTCTTGGGTTTCACTAAAAAGTCCATTGGATGACATGACTATTGTTGTTAAAAGACATAAGCATTCATATTATAGAGCCACAAACCACACTAGTAAAATAAAAACATGTTTACATGGTATTCAAACCAATGACCGTCTTAATTTGATAGTGCAAACCCAACACCTTACCAACTGTCCTAAACAGTCTGTGCATATCAGTCACCCAATTTATCAGATATTTAAGTAAATAAGCTACAATGTCCAATGTACTAAACATGATATATTCTATGGGGTGTCATAAGCACGTCATTAGAATACTACTAAAGTTCTAAGACATGCATTCAATATTTGAATAAACAAAGATAAAATAAAGCTATCTCTTGGGTTTCACTAAAAAGTCCATTGGAAGACTTGACTATTGTTGTTAAAAGACATAGGCATTTATATTATAGAGCCACAAACCACAATGCAGACTAGTAAAATAGAAAGACGGTTACATGGGATTCTAAGCCACGACAGTCTAAATTTGATAGTGCAAACCCAACACTTTACCAACTGTGCTAACCAGTCTGCACACAAGCCACACAATTGATCAGAGATTTACGTAAATCAGCTACAGTGTCCAAGGTAGTAAACATGATATATTCTATGGGGTGTCATAAGCAAGTCATTAGAATACTTTCCTACTAAAATTATAAGACATATGCATTCAATATTTGAGTAAACAAAGAGAAAAAAAAGCTATCTATTGGGTTTCACTAAAAAGTCCATTGGAAGACTTGACTATTGTTGTTAAAAGACATAGGTATTAATATTATAGAGCAACAAACCAAAATGCAGACTAGTAAAATAAAAACATGGTTACATGGGATTAAAACCAATGACAGTCTTAATTTGATAGTGCAAACCCAACACCTTACCAACTGTGCTAACAAGTCTGTGCATACCAGTTAACCATTTTATCAGAGATTTAAGTGAATAAGCTACAATGTCCAAGGTACTAAACATGATATATTCTATGGGGTGTCATAAGAACGTCATTAGAATACTACTAAAGTTCTAAGACATGCATTCAATATTTGAATAAACAAAGATAAAATAAAGCTATCTATTGGGTTTCACTAACAAGTCCATTGGAAGACTTGATTATTGTTGTTAAAATACATATGCATTACATTGTATAGAGCCACAAACCACACTAGTAAAAAAGAAACAAGCTTACATGGGATTCAAACCAACGACAGTCTAAATTTGATAGTGCAAACCCAACACTTTACCAACTGTGCTAACCAGTCTGCACACATGCCACACAATTGATCAGAGATTTACGTAAATCAGCTACAGTGTCCAAGGTAGTAAACATGATATATTCTATGGGGTGTCATAAGCAAGTCATTAGAATACTTTACTATTAAAGTTATAAGACATATGCATTTGAGTAAACAAAGATAAAATAAAGCTATCTATTGGGTTTCACTAAAAAGTCCATTGAAAGACTTGACTATTGTTGTCAAAAGACATATGCATTCATATTATAGAGCCACAAGCCACAATGCAGACTAGTAAAATAAAAACATGCCTACATGGGATTCAAACCAATGACAGTCTTAATTTGCTAGTGCAAACCCTAGACCCTACCAACTGTGCTAACCAGTCTGTGCATACCAGCCACACAATTTATCAGAGATTTAAGTGAATAAATTACAGTGTCCAAGGTACTAAACATGATATATTCTATTGGGTGTCATAAGCAAGTCATTAGAATACTTTCCTACTAAAGTTATAAGACATATGCATTCAATATTTGAGTAAACAAAGAGAAAAAAAGCTATCTATTGGGTTTCACTAAAAAGTCCATTGGAAGACTTGACTATTGTTGTTAAAAGACATAAGCATTCATATTATAGAGCCACAAACCACACTAGTAAAATAAAAACATGCTTACATGGTATTCAAACCAATGACCGTCTCAATTTGATAGTGCAAACCCAACACCTTACCAACTGTCCTGAACAGTCTGTGCATACCAGTCTCCCAATTTATCAGATATTTAAGTTAATAAGCTACAATGTCCAATCTACTAAACATATATATTCTATGGGGTGTCATAAGCAAGTAATTAGAATACTTTACTACTAAAGTTATAAGACATATGCATTCAATATTTGAATAAACAAAGACAAAATAAATCTATCTATTGGGTTTCACTAACAAGTCCATTGGAAGACTTGATTATTGTTGTTAAAAGACATAGGCATTTATACGCGCAGACATAGTTCTACTTCAAGAAACACATTTTAAGCGTAATGGCCACCCCAATTTATCTTCCAGACGATTTTCCACTGTGTTGTACTCCTCAAGTGAATCTGAACGCAACGGAGTCGCTATCCTGATAAGCAGCAAACTCCCCTTCACCCAAAGCTCGGTTCATGTTGACACAGAGGGGAGATATATCATTCTGGTTTGCAGGCTGGGACACCTGGATGTAACTATAGCCAACCTATACGCGCCCAACACGGGCCAACAACGGTTTCTGAGCTCCTTTTTCAAAGCCCTCCAAAAACACAGAGCGGGCTATGTATTCCTGGGAGGGGACTTCAACGCGGTTCTAGACCCTCTGCTAGATAAATCCGCTCCCCAGAAGCGCCCCCGCACCTGTCCTATATCCAACACCTTCTCCAAACTTATTAAAGAGGCATCTCTCTTCGACACCTGGTGTGCTCTGAACCCATCCTCCAAGGACTATACTTTTTTTTTCCTGCCCCCATCAATCTTATTCCTGACTAGATTATCTCTTTTGCAGCCCCCCGGCTTCTAACCACATTCTGTCCTCTTCAATTATCCCCAATGTCTGGTCGGATCACTCCTCCATCGCGTCCGCTTTTGATCTGTTGGATACCCCAACTTCCCGCCCATCTTGGCGCCTGAACGAGACACTTCTTAAAATCCCCTCCTTCAAATCCATGATAACCGGGCATCTTAAGGAATACTTTTCTTTTAACAATCCTGAATCAGGATGTTCCCCATTAGTCTGGGAAGCCCACAAAGCTGTCCTCAGAGGCCATGTAATCAGCTATGCATCCCATCGCAATAGGGAACACAAGGCACTACTCAAAGATCTCACTGATCAGGTCCAAAACCTAGACTCTCTTCATAAGCGCAGTCCCACGGACTCGAACTACAAACAGCTTTTGGCAGCCAGGGCAGCCCTCAATGCACTAATCACAGAAAAGATAGATAAATCCCTTCGTTGGCTGAACCAGCGATTTTATGAAAAAAGCAACAAGGCTGATGCCCTATTGGCAAATAGGTTAAAAGCGCGTAAAGCCCTCTCTTCCATAGCCTCACTTAAGGACTCTAATGGCAACACCCACTATAAACCCTCAGACATTAACTCTATCTTTAAAGATTATTACGCCCGTCTATATAACTCACCAGACAGTTCGTCATCCCTACCTGACTCAAATATGCGAATTTCCGATTTCCTGACCTCATGCTCTCTTCCACAGGTGGATGCTCCTTCAGCCACTGCACTATGTAAGCCTATATCCGACGAGGAAGTATCGGCTGCTCTTAAACTTCAGAAACCATCTAAGGCCCCGGGACCGGACGGCCTACCTTTCGCGTACTATAAAACATTCGAATGTGATCTAGTCCCCCACTTGACGTCTACTTTTAATAAAATCCTTAATGGGGAACTCTTTCACAGCGAAACTACTAGAGCATTAATCACTGTTATTCCCAAACCTGGTAAGGACCACCAGCAGGTCTCTAATTATCGCCCTATATCCCTCCTCAACACCGACCTGAAACTTTTTGCAAAAATTCTTGCCTTACGCCTGAACCCTCTTCTCCCATCCCTTAGACACCCCGACCAAGTCGGATTTGTCCCTACACGCCAAGCTCTAGATAATACCAGACGCACCATCAACTTGATCCATCACGCTAATTCAGTCAAGCTCCCCTCTCTTCTATTGGCATTAGACGCGGAAAAAGCCTTCAATAGGGTTTTGTGGGCCTTGCTCGATCAAACACTCCGCAACTTTGGTATCCACGGGAAATTTCTCCAAGCAATATCGGCACTCTATCACAACCCCTCCACTTCTGTGCTAACAAATGGAATTCTTTCGGACACCTTCGCCATCACCAACGGTATGCGACAGGGATGCCCACTGTCGCCTCTTATCTTCGCTCTGATAATTGAACCTCTCGCCTGTTGCATCCGTCTTAATCCGGATATTACGGGCTTTTCTATCAAAGACTCACAATACAAACTCTCCCTTTTTGCGGATGACGTCCTCCTCACCCTCACTAACCCGCTAATTTCCCTTCCCAATATTTTCAAAGAATTAACTCTCTATGGGGACCTCTCTGGATATAGGGTGAACATCGACAAATCAGAGGCTCTCCCGCTACACATCCCTCTCAATTCCCTAAACCTTCTGAAATCCAACTTCCCTTATGCATGGCGTCATACCTCCATTAAATATTTTGGGGTACAAATCACCAAATCTTACCACTCTCTCTATGACGCCAACTTTCCACCCTTATTTAAGGAAATATCTCAAAACATCTTAGGATGGAAAAAACATTTCATTTCTTGGATCGGCAGAATTAATGCCATTAAGATGAACGTCATCCCCAAGATATTATACCTCTTCCAGACTCTCCCTGTCCCGGTCCCTCCTCAGATTCTATCCTCCCTCCAGACCCAATATGGTAAATTCATATGGAATGACAAGAAGCCACGATTGCGTAGGGAGACCCTCCAACAAAGCTCTTCGTGTGGCAGTCTAGGCCTCCCCTCGCTGACAAGATACTACCACGCCACGGCTCTCAGTCAACTTGTCGCCTGGCACTCTCCACGGCACACAAGGAGATGGGTGGATTTGGAGAGTGATTTGGCCCAGGTCGACTCGGTTTCTCACCTTCCATGGCTCCCCCGCCAGCACAGACCTAAAACCATTCAACCAGTGCCAACAATATCCCTAACTTTATCGGTGTGGGACTCGCTAAAATCTAAATTTTCACTCCACACAACTCCCTCTCCCCTAACCCCCATTTGGAACAACCCCTCCTTCTCACCGGGCCGATCCCACCAACTTGCTTCCAATTGGACTAGAGCAGGAGTCTCCCGCTATCACCATCTACTTCACAACAATGCACCGTACTCATTCGCAGACCTCCAAACAAAACACTCTCTCCCGACGTCATATTTCTATCAATACCTTCAAATTCGAAATTTCGTTATGTCCTCAACCAGGACAACGCCTATCCCTAATGTCCCGACTCCGATGGAACGCCTTTGCATGTATCGCCCCATGGACAGAGGCACTATATCTAATCTGTATCACTCCATTTTGTCTCCAGTCGCGTCAACTCGCATGGCGCATGAACTTGCTTGGGATACCGACTTGGGGACACCCCTGGGAGACGACATGTGGGAATCTATCCGACTGAATATTTCTAAATGTTCTATTAGCGTCTCCATTAAGGAGAACTCCTACAAAGTTTATGCGCGATGGTATCTGGTCCCCGAGCGCTTACACCAAATGTATCCGAACACTTCTAACCTCTGTTGGCGCCAATGTGGTCAAGTAGGCTCATTTTTTCACGTTTGGTGGAGCTGCCCGAGGATAGCCTCCTTTTGGTTTATGGTCCGCACCCTTATCCAGTCGCTTATTCTGGACTGCCCCCTTTTGTCCCCTGAGACGTTGCTCCTGTGTGCCCCAGCCTGCCAGCTATCCAAGTCGGAAAACAAACTAGCTATGCATATAGCCTGTGCAGCTAAACTCCAGATTGCTAAATCATGGAAACTCCCCACTCCTCCAACCCGTCTGGAACTCATGAACCGCGTTTGGTTTGTGGCTAAGATGGAATATCTTTCCTCCTTGATAAACAACACAGTGGATAAATTCCACGGCGTCTGGACACCTTGGTACACTAAATTTCAAGTAGCTCTCCCAGGTCTCTCATAGTTCGCATTACCCTTTTTCCCTAACTCGCTCTCCCCCCGTTCACGACTTGTATTTGCTTTTCTCTGCTTTTCCTTTTTTTTCTCTCTCTTTCTCTTCTCCCTCTCACTCTCTTTTCTCCTTCATTTTTCATTCTACTCCTCCTTCTTTTCTCATATAACTCTCTCGGTAACCTCCTACAAATCCTCTCAAGGATCCTAATGTTTATCCCTCTGGAATATTTTATTCTGTTTCCTAATTTTGCTCCTAGTTCTCGATTGTTTTTCGATATGTTCAAAGCAAAAAATAAAAGAAATAAAATAAAATAAAAAGGTAAATATAATAGAACAGATAACATGAGGACACACTCTTGCACTTAACCTTCTCTATATACTAGTTTTGTTATGCTTTGAGAGTGTCCATTGCTTTCATATGTCATTGTATTCCTTTTGTCAATAAACTTTTGTGATTTAAAAAAGACATAGGCATTTATATTATAGAGCAACAAACCACAATGCAGACTAGTAAAATAAAAACATGGTTACATTGGATTAAAACCAATGACAGTCTTTGATAGTGCAAACCCAGCACCTTACCAACTGTGCTAACCAGTCTGTGCATACCAGTCATCCATTTTATCAGATATTTAAGTAAATAAGCTACAATATCCAAGGTACTAAACATGATATATTCTATGGGGTGTCATAAGCACGTCATTAGAATACTACTACAGTTCTAAGACATGCATTCAATATTTGAATAAACAAAGATAAAATAAAGCTATCTATTGGGTTTCACTAACAAGTCTATTGGAAGACTTGATTATTGTTGTTAAAATACATATGCATTACATTGTATATAGCCACAAACCACACTAGTAAAAAAGAAACAAGCTTACATGGGATTCAAACCAACGACAGTCTAAATTTGATAGTGCAAACCCAACACTTTACCAACTGTGCTAACCAGTCTGCACACGATCCACGCAATTGATCAGAGATTTACATTAATCAGCTACAGTGTCCAAGGTAGTAAACATGATATATTCTATGGGGTGTCATAAGCAAGTCATTAGAATACTTTACTATTAAAGTTAAAAGACATATGCATTCAATATTTGAGTAAACAAAGATAAAATAAAGCTATCTATTGGGTTTCACTAAAAAGTCCATTGGAAAACTTGACTTGTTGTTAAAAGACATAGGCATTCATATTATAGAGCCACAAACCACAATGCAGACTAGTAAAATAGAAAGACGGTTACATGGGATTCAAAGCAATGACAGTCTTAATTTGATAGTGCAAACCCAACACCCTACCAACTGTGCTAACAAGGATGTGCACACCAGTGAGTCAATTTATCAGAGATTTAAGTGAATAAGCTACAATGTCCAAGGTACTAAACATGATATATTTTATGGGGTGTCATAAGCAAGCCATTAGAATACTTTCCTACTAAAGTTATAAGACATATGCATTCAATATTTGAGTAAACAAAGAGAAAAAAAAGCTATATATTGTGTTTCACTGAAAAGTCCATTGGAAGACTTGACTATTGTTGTCAAAAGACATATGCATTCATATTATATATCCACAAACCACAATGCAGACTAGTAAAATAAAAACATGCTTACATGGGATTCAAACCAATGACAGTCCAAACCCATCACCTTAACAACTGTGCTAACCAGTCTGTGCATACCAGTTAACCATTTTATCAGAGATTTAAGTGAATAAGCTACAATGTCCAAGGTACTAAGCATGATATATTCTATGGGGTGTCATAAGCACGTCATTAGAATACTACTAAAGTTCTAAGACATGCATTCAATATTTGAATAAAGAAAGATAAAATAAGCTTTCTCTTGGGTTTCACTAAAAAGTACATTGGAAGACTTGACTATTGTTGTTAAAAGACATATGCATTCATATTATAGAGCCATAAACCACACTAGTAAAATAAAAACATGCTTACATGGTATACAAACCAATGACCGTCTCAATTTGATAGTGCAAACCCAACACCTTACCAACTGTCCTAAACAGTCTGTGCATACCAGTCACACAATTTATCAGAGATTTAAGTGAATAAGTTACAGTGTCCAAGGTTACTAAACATGATATATTCTATGGGGTGTCATAAGCAAGTCATTAGAATACTTTCCTACTAAAGTTATAAGACATATGCATTCAATATTTGAGTAAAAAAGAGAAAAAAAAGCTATCTATTGGGTTTCACTAAAAAGTCCATTGGAAGACTTGACTATTGTTGTTAAAAGACATAGTCATTCATATTATAGAGCAACAAACCACAATGCAGACTAGTAAAATAAAAACATGGTTACATGGGATTAAAACAAACGACAGTCTTAATTTGATAGTGCAAACCCAACACCTTACCAACTGTGCTAACCAGTCTGTGCAAACCAGTTGCTCATTTTATCAGAGATTTAAGTAAATAAGCTACAATATCCACGGTACTAAACATGATATATTCTATGGGGTGTCATAAGCACGTCATTAGAATACTACTAAAGCTCTAAGACATGCATTCAATATTTGAATAAACAAAGATAAAATAAAGCTATCTCTTGGGTTTCACTAAAAAGTCCATTTGAAGACTTGACTATTGTTGTTAAAAGACATAGGCATTCATATTATAGAGCCACAAACCACACTAGTAAAATAAAAATATGCTTACATGGTATTCAAACCAATTACCATCTTAATTTGATAGTGCAAATCCAACACCTTACCAACTGTGCTAACCATACTGTGCATACCAGTCACACAATTTATCAGAGATTTAAGCAAATGAGCTACAATATCCAAGGTACTAAACATGATATATTATATGGGGTGTTATAAGCAAGTCATTAGAATACTTTACTACTAAAGTTATAAGACATATGCATTCAATATTTGAATAAACAAAGACAAAATAAAGCTATCTATTGGGTTTCACTAACAAGTCCATTGGAAGACTTGATTATTGTTGTTAAAATGCATATGTATTACATTGTATAGAGCCACAAACCACACTAGTAAAAAAACAAGCTTACATGGGATTCAAACCAATGACAGTCTAAACTTGATAGTGCAAACCCTACACTTTACCAACTGTGCTAACCAGTCTGCACACAAGCCACACAATTGATCAGAGATTTACGTAAATCAGCTACAGTGTCCAAGGTAGTAAACATGATATATTTTATGGGGTGTCATAAGCAAGTCATTAGAATACTTTACTAATAAAGTTAAAAGACATATGCATTCAATATTTGAGTAAACAAAGATAAAATAAAGCTATCTATTGGGTTTCACTAAAAAGTCCATTGGAAAACTTGACTTGTTGTTAAAAGACATAGGCATTCATATTATAAAGCCACAAACCACAATGCAGACTAGTAAAATAGAAAGATGGTTACATGGGATTCAAAGCAATGACAGTCTTAATTTGATAGTGCAAACCCAACACCCTACCAACTGTGCTAACAAGGATGTGCATACCAGTTAATCAATTTATCAGAGATTTAAGTGAATAAGCTACAATGTCCAAGGTACTAAACATGGTATATTTTATGGGGTGTCATAAGCAAGTCATTAGAATACTACTAAAGTTCTAAGACATGCATTCAGTATTTGAATAAACAAAGATAAAATAAAGCTATCTATTGGGTTTCACTAAAAAGTCCATTGGAAGACTTGACTTGTTGTTAAAAGACATAGGCATTCATATTATAGAGCCACAAACCACAATGCAGACTAGTAAAATAGAAACATGCTTACATGGAATTCAAACCAATGACCATCTTAATTCTGATAGTGCAAACCCAACACCTTGCCAACTGTGCTAAACTGTCTGTGCATACCAGCCACACAATTTATCAGAGATTTAAGTGAATAAGCTGCAGTGTCCAAGGTACTAAACATAATATATTCTATGGGGTGTCATAAGCAAGTCATTAGAATACTTTCCTACTAAATTTATAAGACATAAGCATTCAATATTTGAGTAAACAAAGAGAAAATAAAGCTATCTATTGGGTTTCACTAAAAAGTCCATTGGAAGACTTGACTATTGTTGTTAAAAGACATAGGCATTCATATTATAGAGCCACAAACCACACTAGTAAAATAAAAATATGCTTACATGGTATTCAAACCAATTACCATCTTAATTTGATAGTGCAAATCCAACACCTTACCAACTGTGCTAACCATACTGTGCATACCAGTCACACAATTTATCAGATATTTAAGTAAATAAGCTACAATATCCAAGGTACTAAACATGATATATTTTATGGGGTGTCATAAGCAAGTCATTAGAATACTTTACTAATAAAGTTAAAAGACATATGTATTCAATATTTGAGTAAACAAAGATAAAATAAAGCTATCTATTGGGTTTCACTAAAAAGTCAATTGGAAGACTTGACTTGTTGTTAAAAGACATAGGCATTCATATTATAGAGCCACAAACCACAATGCAGACTAGTAAAATAGAAACATGCTTACATGGAATTCAAACCAATGACCATCTTAATTCTGATAGTGCAAACCCAACACCTTGCCAACTGTGCTAAACTGTCTGTGCATACCAGTCACACAATTTATCAGAGATTTAAGTGAATAATCTACAGTGTCCAAGGTACGAAACATGATATATTTTATGGGGTGTCATAAGCAAGCCATCAGAATACTTTCCTACTAAAGTTATAAGACATATGCATTCAATATTTGAGTAAACAAAGAAAAAAAAGCTATATATTGAGTTTCACTAAAAAGTCCATTGGAAGACTTGACTATTGTTGTCAAAAGACATATGCATTCATATTATAGATCCACAAACCACAATGCAGACTAGTAAAATAAAAACATGCTTACATGGGATTCAAACCAATGACAGTCTTAATTTGATAGTGCAAACCCTACACTTTACCAACTGTGCTAACCAGTCTGCACACAAGCCACACAATTGATCAGAGATTTACGTAAATCAGCTACAGTGTCCAAGGTAGTAAACATGATATATTTTATGGGGTGTCATAAGCAAGTCATTAGAATACTTTACTAATAAAGTTAAAAGACATATGCATTCAATATTTGAGTAAACAAAGATAAAATAAAGCTATCTATTGGGTTTCACTAAAAAGTCCATTGGAAAACTTGACTTGTTGTTAAAAGACATAGGCATTCATATTATAAAGCCACAAACCACAATGCAGACTAGTAAAATAGAAAGATGGTTACATGGGATTCAAAGCAATGACAGTCTTAATTTGATAGTGCAAACCCAACACCCTACCAACTGTGCTAACAAGGATGTGCATACCAGTTAATCAATTTATCAGAGATTTAAGTGAATAAGCTACAATGTCCAAGGTACTAAACATGGTATATTTTATGGGGTGTCATAAGCAAGTCATTAGAATACTACTAAAGTTCTAAGACATGCATTCAGTATTTGAATAAACAAAGATAAAATAAAGCTATCTATTGGGTTTCACTAAAAAGTCCATTGGAAGACTTGACTTGTTGTTAAAAGACATAGGCATTCATATTATAGAGCCACAAACCACAATGCAGACTAGTAAAATAGAAACATGCTTACATGGAATTCAAACCAATGACCATCTTAATTCTGATAGTGCAAACCCAACACCTTGCCAACTGTGCTAAACTGTCTGTGCATACCAGCAACACAATTTATCAGAGATTTAAGTGAATAAGCTGCAGTGTCCAAGGTACTAAACATAATATATTCTATGGGGTGTCATAAGCAAGTCATTAGAATACTTTCCTACTAAATTTATAAGACATAAGCATTCAATATTTGAGTAAACAAAGAGAAAATAAAGCTATCTATTGGGTTTCACTAAAAAGTCCATTGGAAGACTTGACTATTGTTGTTAAAAGACATAGGCATTCATATTATAGAGCCACAAACCACACTAGTAAAATAAAAATATGCTTACATGGTATTCAAACCAATTACCATCTTAATTTGATAGTGCAAATCCAACACCTTACCAACTGTGCTAACCATACTGTGCATACCAGTCACACAATTTATCAGATATTTAAGTAAATAAGCTACAATATCCAAGGTACTAAACATGATATATTTTATGGGGTGTCATAAGCAAGTCATTAGAATACTTTACTAATAAAGTTAAAAGACATATGCATTCAATATTTGAGTAAACAAAGATAAAATAAAGCTATCTATTGGGTTTCACTAAAAAGTCAATTGGAAGACTTGACTTGTTGTTAAAAGACATAGGCATTCATATTATAGAGCCACAAACCACAATGCAGACTAGTAAAATAGAAACATGCTTACATGGAATTCAAACCAATGACCATCTTAATTCTGATAGTGCAAACCCAACACCTTGCCAACTGTGCTAAACTGTCTGTGCATACCAGTCACACAATTTATCAGAGATTTAAGTGAATAATCTACAGTGTCCAAGGTACGAAACATGATATATTTTATGGGGTGTCATAAGCAAGCCATCAGAATACTTTCCTACTAAAGTTATAAGACATATGCATTCAATATTTGAGTAAACAAAGAAAAAAAAGCTATATATTGAGTTTCACTAAAAAGTCCATTGGAAGACTTGACTATTGTTGTCAAAAGACATATGCATTCATATTATAGATCCACAAACCACAATGCAGACTAGTAAAATAAAAACATGCTTACATGGGATTCAAACCAATGACAGTCTTAATTTGATAGTGCAAACCCTACACTTTACCAACTGTGCTAACCAGTCTGCACACAAGCCACACAATTGATCAGAGATTTACGTAAATCAGCTACAGTGTCCAAGGTAGTAAACATGATATATTTTATGGGGTGTCATAAGCAAGTCATTAGAATACTTTACTAATAAAGTTAAAAGACATATGCATTCAATATTTGAGTAAACAAAGATAAAATAAAGCTATCTATTGGGTTTCACTAAAAAGTCCATTGGAAAACTTGACTTGTTGTTAAAAGACATAGGCATTCATATTATAAAGCCACAAACCACAATGCAGACTAGTAAAATAGAAAGATGGTTACATGGGATTCAAAGCAATGACAGTCTTAATTTGATAGTGCAAACCCAACACCCTACCAACTGTGCTAACAAGGATGTGCATACCAGTTAATCAATTTATCAGAGATTTAAGTGAATAAGCTACAATGTCCAAGGTACTAAACATGGTATATTTTATGGGGTGTCATAAGCAAGTCATTAGAATACTACTAAAGTTCTAAGACATGCATTCAGTATTTGAATAAACAAAGATAAAATAAAGCTATCTATTGGGTTTCACTAAAAAGTCCATTGGAAGACTTGACTTGTTGTTAAAAGACATAGGCATTCATATTATAGAGCCACAAACCACAATGCAGACTAGTAAAATAGAAACATGCTTACATGGAATTCAAACCAATGACCATCTTAATTCTGATAGTGCAAACCCAACACCTTGCCAACTGTGCTAAACTGTCTGTGCATACCAGCAACACAATTTATCAGAGATTTAAGTGAATAAGCTGCAGTGTCCAAGGTACTAAACATAATATATTCTATGGGGTGTCATAAGCAAGTCATTAGAATACTTTCCTACTAAATTTATAAGACATAAGCATTCAATATTTGAGTAAACAAAGAGAAAATAAAGCTATCTATTGGGTTTCACTAAAAAGTCCATTGGAAGACTTGACTATTGTTGTTAAAAGACATAGGCATTCATATTATAGAGCCACAAACCACACTAGTAAAATAAAAATATGCTTACATGGTATTCAAACCAATTACCATCTTAATTTGATAGTGCAAATCCAACACCTTACCAACTGTGCTAACCATACTGTGCATACCAGTCACACAATTTATCAGATATTTAAGTAAATAAGCTACAATATCCAAGGTACTAAACATGATATATTTTATGGGGTGTCATAAGCAAGTCATTAGAATACTTTACTAATAAAGTTAAAAGACATATGCATTCAATATTTGAGTAAACAAAGATAAAATAAAGCTATCTATTGGGTTTCACTAAAAAGTCAATTGGAAGACTTGACTTGTTGTTAAAAGACATAGGCATTCATATTATAGAGCCACAAACCACAATGCAGACTAGTAAAATAGAAACATGCTTACATGGAATTCAAACCAATGACCATCTTAATTCTGATAGTGCAAACCCAACACCTTGCCAACTGTGCTAAACTGTCTGTGCATACCAGTCACACAATTTATCAGAGATTTAAGTGAATAATCTACAGTGTCCAAGGTACGAAACATGATATATTTTATGGGGTGTCATAAGCAAGCCATCAGAATACTTTCCTACTAAAGTTATAAGACATATGCATTCAATATTTGAGTAAACAAAGAAAAAAAAGCTATATATTGAGTTTCACTAAAAAGTCCATTGGAAGACTTGACTATTGTTGTCAAAAGACATATGCATTCATATTATAGATCCACAAACCACAATGCAGACTAGTAAAATAAAAACATGCTTACATGGGATTCAAACCAATGACAGTCTTAATTTGATAGTGCAAACCCTACACCCTACCAACTGTGCTAACCAGTCTGTGCATACCAGCTACCCAATTTATCAGAGATTTAAGTGAATAAGTTACAGTGTCCAAGGTACTAAACATGATATATTCTATGGGGTGTCATAAGCAAGTCATTAGAATACTTTCCTACTAAAGTTATAAGACATATGCATTCAATATTTGGGTAAACAAAGAGAGAAAAAAGCTATCTATTGGGTTTCACTAAAAAGTCCATTGGAAGACTTGACTATTGTTGTTAAAAGACATAGGCATTCATATTATAGAGCAACAAACCACAATGCAGACTAGTAAAATAAAAACATGGTTACATGGGATTAAAACCAATGACAGTCTTAATTTGATAGTGCAAACCCATCACCTTAACAACTGTGCTAACCAGTCTGTGCATACCAGTTAACCATTTTATCAGAGATTTAAGTGAATAAGCTACAATGTCCAAGGTACTAAACATGATATATTCTATGGGGTGTCATAAGCACGTCATTAGAATACTACTAAAGTTCTAAGACATGCATTCAATATTTGAATAAAGAAAGATAAAATAAAGCTATCTCTTGGGTTTCACTAAAAAGTACATTGGAAGACTTGACTATTGTTGTTAAAAGACATATGAATTCATATTATAGAGCCACAAACCACACTAGTAAAATAAAAACATGCTTACATGGTATACAAACCAATGACCGTCTCAATTTGATAGTGCAAACCAAACACCTTACCAACTGTTTAAACAGTCTGTGCATACCAGTCACACAATTTATCAGAGATTTAAGTGAATAAGTTACAGTGTCCAAGGTACTAAACATGATACATTCTATGGGGTGTCATAAGCAAGTCATTAGAATACTTTCCTACTAAAGTTATAAGACATATGCATTCAATATTTGAGAAAACAAAGAGAAAAAAAAGCTATCTATTGGGTTTCACTAAAAAGTCCATTGGAAGTCTTGACTATTGTTGTTAAAAGACATAGTCATTCATATTATAGAGCAACAAACCACAATGCAGACTAGTAAAATAAAAACATGGTTACATGGGATTAAAAGAAACGACAGTCTTAATTTGATAGTGCAAACCCAACACCTTACCAACTGTGCTAACCAGTCTGTGCATACCAGTTGCTCATTTTATCAGAGATTTAAGTAAATAAGCTACAATATCCACGGTACTAAACATGATATATTCTATGGGGTGTCATAAGCACGTCATTAGAATACTTTACTACTAAAGTTATAAGACATATGCATTCAATATTTGAATAAACAAAGACAAAATAAAGCTATCTATTGGGTTTCACTAAAAAGTCCATTGGAAGACTTGACTATTGTTGTTAAAAGACATAGGCATTCATATTATAGAGCCACAAACCACACTAGTAAAATAAAAATATGCTTACATGGTATTCAAACCAATTACCATCTTAATTTGATAATGCAAATCCAACACCTTACCAACTGTGCTAACCATACTGTGCATACCAGTCATACAATTTATCAGAGATTTAAGCAAATGAGCTACAATATCCAAGGTACTAAACATGATATATTCTATGGGGTGTCATAAGCAAGTCATTAGAATACTTTACTACTAAAGTTATAAGACATATGCATTCAATATTTGAATAAACAAAGACAAAATAAAGCTATCTATTGGGTTTCACTAACAAGTCTATTGGAAGACTTGATTATTGTTGTTAAAATGCATATGTATTACATTGTGTAGAGCCACAAACCACACTAGTAAAAAACACAAGCTTACATGGGATTCAAACCAATGACAGTCTAAACTTGATAGAGCAAACCCTACACTTTACCAACTGTGCTAACCAGTCTGCACACAAGCCACACAATTGATCAGAGATTTACGTAAATCAGCTACAGTGTCCAAGGTAGTAAACATGATATATTCTATGGGGTGTCATAAGCAAGTCATTAGAATAATTTTTTATTAAAGTTATAAGACATATGCATTCAATATTTGAGTAAACAAAGAGAAAAAAAAAGCTATATATTAGGTTTTACTAAAAAGTCCATTGGAAGACTTGACTATTGTTGTTAAAAGACATAGGCATTTATATTATAGAGCAACAAACCAAAATGCAGACTAGTAAAATAAAAACATGGTTACATGGGATTAAAACCAATGACAGTCTTAATTTGATAGTGCAAACCCAACACCTTACCAACTGTGCTAACCAGTCTATGCATACCAGTCATCCATTTTATCAGAGATTTAAGTAAATAAGCTACAATGTCCATGGTACTAAACATGATATATTCTATGGGGTGTCATAAGCACGTCATTAGAATACTACTAAAGTTCTAAGACATGCATTCAATATTTGAATAAACAAAGATAAAATAAAGCTATCTCCTGGGTTTCACTAAAAAGTCCATTGGAAGACTTGACTATTGTTGTTAAAAGACATAGGCATTCATATTATAGAGCCACAAACCACACTAGTAAAATAAAAACATACTTACATGGTATTCAAACCAATTACCATCTTAATTTGATAGTGCAAATCCAACACCTTACCAACTGTCCTAAACAGTCTGTGCATATCAGTCACCCAATTTATCAGATATTTAAGTAAATAAGCTACAATGTCCAATGTACTAAACATGATATATTCTATGGGGTGTCATAAGCAAGTCATTAGAATACGTTACTACTAAAGTTATAAGACATATGCATTCAATATTTGAATAAACAAAGACAAAATAAAGCTATCTATTGGGTTTCACTAACAAGTCCATTGGAAGACTTAATTGTTGTTAAAATGCATATGCATTACATTGTATAGAGCCACAAACCACACTAGTAAAAAAAACAAGCTTACATGGGATTCAAACCAATGACAGTCTAAATTTGATAGTGCAAACCCTACACTTTACCAACTGTGCTAACCAGTCTGCACACAAGCCACACAATTGATCAGAGATTTACGTAAATCAGCTACAGTGTCCAAGGTAGTAAACATGATATATTCTATGGGGTGTCATAAGCAAGTCTTTAGAATACTTTACTATTAAAGTTATAAGACATATGCATTCAATATTTGAGTAAACAAAGAGAAAATAAAGCTATCTATTGGGTTTCACTTAAAAGTCTATTGGTAGACTTGACTTTGTTAAAAGACATAGGCATTCATATTATAGAGCCACAAACCACAATGCAGACTAGTAAAATAGAAAGACGCTTACATGGGATTCAAAGCAATGACAGGCTTGATTTGATAGTGCAAACCCAACACCTTACCAACTGTGCTTACAAATCTGTGCATACCAGTCAGTCAATTTATCAGAGATTTAAGTGAATAAGCTACAATGTCCAAGGTACTAAACATGATATATTCTATGGGGTGTCATAAGCACGTCATTAGAATACTACTAAAGTTCTAAGACATGCATTCAATATTTGAATAAACAAAGATAAAATAAAGCTATCTCCTGGGTTTCACTAAAAAGTCCATTGGAAGACTTGACTATTGTTGTTAAAAGACATAGGCATTCATATTATAGAGCCACAAACCACACTAGTAAAATAAAAACATACTTACATGGTATTCAAACCAATTACCGTCTTAATTTGATAGTGCAAACCCAACACCTTACCAACTGTCCTAAACAGTCTGTGCATATCAGTCACCCAATTTATCAGATATTTAAGTAAATAAGCTACAATGTCCAATGTACTAAACATGATATATTCTATGGGGTATCATAAGCAAGTCATTAGAATACTATTAAAGTTCTAAGACATGCATTCAGTATTTGAATAAACAAAGATAAAATAAAGCTATCTCTTGGGTTTCACTAAAAAGTCCATTGGAAGACTTGACTATTGTTGTTAAAAGACATAGGCATTCATATTATATAGCAACAAACCACAATGCAGACTAGTAAAATAAAAATATGCTTACATGGTATTCAAACCAATGACGGTCTTAATTTGATAGTGCAAACCCAACACCTTACCGACTGTCCTAAACAGTCTATGCATATCAGTCACTCAATTTATCAGATATTTTAGTAAATAAGCTACAATGTCCAATGTACTAAACATGATATATTCTATGGGGTGTCATAAGAACGTCATTAGAATACTACAAAAGTTCTAAGACATGCATTCAATATTTGAATAAATAAAGATAAAATAAAGCTATCTCTAGGGTTTCACTAAAAAGTCCATTGGAAGACTTGACTATTGTTGTTAAAAGACATATGCATTATATTGTATAGAGCCACAAACCACACTAGTAAAAAAGAAACAAGCTTACATGGGATTCAAACCAACAACAGTCTAAATTTGAAAGTGCAAACCCAACACTTTACCAACAGTGCTAACCAGTCTGCACACAAGCCACACAATTGATCAGAAATTTACGTAAATCAGCTACAGTGTCCAAGGTAGTAAACATGATATATTCTATGGTGTGTCATAAGCAAGTCATTAGAATACTTTCCTACTAAAATTATAAGACATATGCATTCAATATTTGAATAAATAAAGATAAAATAAAGCTATCTCTTGGGTTTCACTAAAAAGTCCATTGGAAGACTTGACTATTGTTGTTAAAAGACATAGGCATTTATATTATTGCGCAACAAACCACAATGCAGACTAGTAAAATAAAAACATGGTTACATGGGATTAAAACCAATGATAATCTTAATTTGATAGTGCAAACCCAACACCTTACCAACTGTGCTAACAAGTCTGTGCATACCAGTTAACCATTTTAACAGAGATTTAAGTGAATAAGCTACAATGTCCAAGGTACTAAACATGATATATTCTATGGGGTGTCATAAGCACGTCATTAGAATACTACTAAAGTTCTAAGACATGCATTCAATATTTGAATAAACAAAGAAAAAATAAAGCTATCTCTTGGGTTTCACTAACAAGTCCATTGGAAGACTTGACTATTGTTGTTAAAATACATATGCATTATATTGTATAGAGCCACAAACCACACTAGTAAAAAAGAAACAAGTTTACATGGGATTCAAACCAACGACAGTCTAAATTTGAAAGTGCAAACCCAACACTTTACCAACAGTGCTAACCAGTCTGCACACAAGCCACACAATTGATCAGAAATTTACGTAAATCAGCTACAGTGTCCAAGGTAGTAAACATGATATATTCTATGGTGTGTCATAAGCAAGTCATTAGAATACTTTCCTACTAAAATTATAAGACATATGCATTCAATATTTGAATAAATAAAGATAAAATAAAGCTATCTCTTGGGTTTCACTAAAAAGTCAATTGGAAGACTTGACTATTGTTGTTAAAAGACATAGGCATTTATATTATAGCGCAACAAACCAAAATGCAGACTAGTAAAATAAAAACATGGTTACATGGGACTAAAAACCAATGACAGTCTTAATTTGATAGTGCAAACCCAACACCTTACCAACTGTGCTAACCAGTCTATGCATACCAGTCATCCATTTTATCAGAGATTTAAGTAAATAAGCTACAATGTCCATGGTACTAAACATGATATATTCTATGGGGTGTCATAAGCACGTCATTAGAATACTACTAAAGTTCTAAGACATGCATTCAATATTTGAATAAACAAAGATAAAATAAAGCTATCTCCTGGGTTTCACTAAAAAGTCCATTGGAAGACTTGACTATTGTTGTTAAAAGACATAGGCATTCATATTATAGAGCCACAAACCACACTAGTAAAATAAAAACATACTTACATGGTATTCAAACCAATTACCGTCTTAATTTGATAGTGCAAATCCAACACCTTACCAACTGTCCTAAACAGTCTGTGCATATCAGTCACCCAATTTATCAGATATTTAAGTAAATGAGCTACAATATCCAAGGTACTAAACATGATATATTCTATGGGGTGTCATAAGCAAGTCATTAGAATACTTTACTACTAAAGTTATAAGACATATGCATTCAATATTTGAATAAACAAAGACAAAATAAAGCTATCTATTGGGTTTCACTAACAAGTCCATTGGAAGACTTAATTGTTGTTAAAATGCATATGCATTACATTGTATAGAGCCACAAACCACACTAGTAAAAAAAAACAAGCTTACATGGGATTCAAACCAATGACAGTCTAAATTTGATAGTGCAAACCCTACACTTTACCAACTGTGCTAACCAGTCTGCACACAAGCCACACAATTGATCAGAGATTTACGTAAATCAGCTACAGTGTCCAAGGTAGTAAACATGATATATTCTATGGGGTGTCATAAGCAAGTCATTAGAATACTTTACTATTAAAGTTATAAGACATATGCATTCAATATTTGAGTAAACAAAGAGAAAATAAAGCTATCTATTGGGTTTCACTTAAAAGTCTATTGGAAGACTTGACTTTGTTAAAAGACATAGGCATTCATATTATAGAGCCACAAACCACAATGCAGACTAGTAAAATAGAAAGACGCTTACATGGGATTCAAAGCAATGACAGGCTTGATTTGATAGTGCAAACCCAACACCTTACCAACTGTGCTTACAAGTCTGTGCATACCAGTCAGTCAATTTATCAGAGATTTAAGTGAATAAGCTACAATGTCCAAGGTACTAAACATGATATATTCTATGGGGTGTCATAAGCAAGTCATTAGAATACTACTAAAGTTCGAAGACATGCATTCAATATTTGAATAAAGAAAGATAAAATAAAGCTATCTCTTGGGTTTCACTAAAAAGTCCATTGGATGACTTGACTATTGTTGTTAAAAGACATAGGCATTCATATTATAGAGCCACAAACCACAATGCAGACTAGTAAAATAGAAAGATGCTTACATGGGATTCAAAGCAATGACAGGCTTGATTTGATAGTGCAAACCCAACACCTTACCAACTGTGCTTACAAGTCTGTGCATACCAGTCAGTCAATTTATCAGAGATTTAAGTGAATAAGCTACAATGTCCAAGGTACTAAACATGATATATTCTATGGGGTGTCATAAGCAAGTCATTAGAATACTACTAAAGTTCTAAGACATGCATTCAATATTTGAATAAAGAAAGATAAAATAAAGCTATCTCTTGGGTTTCACTAAAAAGTCCATTGGAAGACTTGACTATTGTTGTTAAAAGACATAAGCATTCATATTATAGAGCCACAAACCACACTAGTAAAATAAAAATATGCTTACATGGTATTCAAACCAATTACCATCTTAATTTGATAGTGCAAATCCAACACCTTACCAACTGTGCTAACCATACTGTGCATACCAGTCACACAATTTATCAGAGATTTAAGTAAATAAGCTACAATGTCCAAGGTACTAAACATGATATATTCTATGGGGTGTCATAAGCAAGTCATTAGAATACTTTCCTACTAAAGTTATAAGACATATGCATTCAATATTTGAGTAAACAAAGAGAAAAAAAAAAGCTATCTATTAGGTTTTACTAAAAAGTCCATTGGAAGACTTGACTATTGTTGTTAAAAGACATAGGCATTTATATTATAGAGCAACAAACCAAAATGCAGACTAGTAAAATAAAAACATGGTTACATGGGATTAAAACCAATGACAGTCTTAATTTGATAGTGCAAACCCAACACCTTACCAACTGTGCTAACCAGTCTATGCATACCAGTCATCCATTTTATCAGAGATTTAAGTACATAAGCTACAATGTCCATGGTACTAAACATGATATATTCTATGGGGTGTCATAAGCACGTCATTAGAATACTACTAAAGTTCTAAGACATGCATTCAATATTTGAATAAACAAAGATAAAATAAAGCTATCTATTGGGTTTCACTAACAAGTCCATTGGAAGACTTAATTGTTGTTAAAATGCATATGCATTACATTGTATAGAGCCACAAACCACACTAGTAAAAAAAACAAGCTTACATGGGATTCAAACCAATGACAGTCTAAATTTGATAGTGCAAACCCTACACTTTACCAACTGTGCTAACCAGTCTGCACACAAGCCACACAATTGATCAGAGATTTACGTAAATCAGCTACAGTGTCCAAGGTAGTAAACATGATATATTCTATGGGGTGTCATAAGCAAGTCATTAGAATACTTTACTATTAAAGTTATAAGACATATGCATTCAATATTTGAGTAAACAAAGAGAAAATAAAGCTATCTATTGGGTTTCACTTAAAAGTCTATTGGAAGACTTGACTTTGTTAAAAGACATAGGCATTCATATTATAGAGCCACAAACCACATTGCAGACTAGTAAAATAGAAAGACGCTTACATGGGATTCAAAGCAATGACAGGCTTGATTTGATAGTGCAAACCCAACACCTTACCAACTGTGCTTACAAGTCTGTGCATACCAGTCAGTCAATTTATCAGAGATTTAAGTGAATAAGCTACAATGTCCAAGGTACTAAACATGATATATTCTATGGGGTGTCATAAGCAAGTCATTAGAATACTACTAAAGTTCTAAGACATGCATTCAATATTTGAATAAAGAAAGATAAAATAAAGCTATCTCTTGGGTTTCACTAAAAAGTCCATTGGATGACTTGACTATTGTTGTTAAAAGACATAGGCATTCATATTATAGAGCCACAAACCACAATGCAGACTAGTAAAATAGAAAGATGCTTACATTGGATTCAAAGCAATGACAGGCTTCATTTGATAGTGCAAACCCAACACCTTACCAACTGTGCTTACAAGTCTGTGCATACCAGTCAGTCAATTTATCAGAGATTTAAGTGAATAAGCTACAATGTCCAAGGTACTAAACATGATATATTCTATGGGGTGTCATAAGCAAGTCATTAGAATACTACTAAAGTTCTAAGACATGCATTCAATATTTGAATAAAGAAAGATAAAATAAAGCTATCTCTTGGGTTTCACTAAAAAGTCCATTGGATGACTTGACTATTGTTGTTAAAAGACATAAGCATTCATATTATAGAGCCACAAACCACACTAGTAAAATAAAAATATGCTTTCATGGTATTCAAACCAATTACCATCTTAATTTGATAGTGCAAATCCAACACCTTACCAACTGTGCTAACCATACTGTGCATACCAGTCACACAATTTATCAGAGATTTAAGTAAATAAGCTACAATGTCCAAGGTACTAAACATGATATATTCTATGGGGTGTCATAAGCAAGTCATTAGAATACTACTAAAGTTCTAAGACATGCATTCAGTATTTGAATAAACAAATATTAAATAAAGCTATCTCTTGGGTTTCACTAAAAAGTCCATTGGAAGACTTGACTATTGTTGTTAAAAGACATAGGCATTCATATTATATAGCAACAAACCACAATGCAGACTAGTAAAATAAAAATATGCTTACATGGTATTCAAACCAATGACCTTCTTAATTTGATAGTGCAAACCCAACACCTTACCAACTGTCCTAAACAGTCTATGCATATCAGTCACCCAATTTATCAGATATTTTAGTAAATAAGCTACAATGTCCAATGTACTAAACATGATATATTCTATGGGGTGTCATAAGAACGTCATTAGAATACTACTAAAGTTCTAAGACATGCATTCAATATTTGAATAAATAAAGATAAAATAAAGCTATCTCTAGGGTTTCACTAAAAAGTCCATTGGAAGACTTGACTATTGTTGTTAAAAGACATAGGCATTTATATTATAGCGCAACAAACCACAATGCAGACTAGTAAAATAAAAACATGGTTACATGGGATTAAAACCAATGATAATCTTAATTTGATAGTGCAAACCCAACACCTTACCAACTGTGCTAACAAGTCTGTGCATACCAGTTAACCATTTTATCAGAGATTTAAGTGAATAAGCTACAATGTCCAAGGTACTAAACATGATATATTCTATGGGGTGTCATAAGCACGTCATTAGAATACTACTAAAGTTCTAAGACATGCATTCAATATTTGAATAAACAAAGATAAAATAAAGCTATCTCTTGGGTTTCACTAACAAGTCCATTGGAAGACTTGACTATTGTTGTTAAAATACATATGCATTATATTGTATAGAGCCACAAACCACACTAGTAAAAAAGAAACAGGCTTACATGGGATTCAAATCAACGACAGTCTAAATTTGAAAGTGCAAACCCAACACTTTACCAACAGTGCTAACCAGTCTGCACACAAGCCACACAATTGATCAGAAATTTACGTAAATCAGCTACAGTGTCCAAGGTTGTAAACATGATATATTCTATGGTGTGTCATAAGCAAGTCATTAGAATACTTTCCTACTAAAATTATAAGACATATGCAATCAATATTTGAATAAATAAAGATAAAATAAAGCTATCTCTTGGGTTTCACTAAAAAGTCCATTGGAAGACTTGACTATTGTTAAAAGACATAGGCATTTATATTATAGCGCAACAAACCAAAATGCAGACTAGTAAAATAAAAACATGGTTACATGGGACTAAAAACCAATGACAGTCTTAATTTGATAGTGCAAACCCAACACCTTACCAACTGTGCTAACCAGTCTATGCATACCAGTCATCCATTTTATCAGAGATTTAAGTAAATAAGCTACAATGTCCATGGTACTAAACATGATATATTCTATGGGGTGTCATAAGCACGTCATTAGAATACTACTAAAGTTCTAAGACATGCATTCAATATTTGAATAAACAAAGATAAAATAAAGCTATCTCCTGGGTTTCACTAAAAAGTCCATTGGAAGACTTGACTATTGTTGTTAAAAGACATAGGCATTCATATTATAGAGCCACAAACCACACTAGTAAAATAAAAATATGCTTACATGGTATTCAAACCAATTACCATCTTAATTTGATAGTGCAAATCCAACACCTTACCAACTGTGCTAACCATACTGTGCATACCAGTCACACAATTTATCAGATATTTAAGTAAATGAGCTACAATATCCAAGGTACTAAACATGATATATTCTATGGGGTGTCATAAGCAAGTCATTAGAATACTTTACTACTAAAGTTATAAGACATATGCATTCAATATTTGAATAAACAAAGACAAAATAAAGCTATCTATTGGGTTTCACTAACAAGTCCATTGGAAGACTTAATTGTTGTTAAAATGCATATGCATTACATTGTATAGAGCCACAAACCACACTAGTAAAAAAAAACAAGCTTACATGGGATTCAAACCAATGACAGTCTAAATTTGATAGTGCAAACCCTACACTTTACCAACTGTGCTAACCAGTCTGCACACAAGCCACACAATTGATCAGAGATTTACGTAAATCAGCTACAGTGTCCAAGGTAGTAAACATGATATATTCTATGGGGTGTCATAAGCAAGTCATTAGAATACTTTACTATTAAAGTTATAAGACATATGCATTCAATATTTGAGTAAACAAAGAGAAAATAAAGCTATCTATTGGGTTTCACTTAAAAGTCTATTGGAAGACTTGACTTTGTTAAAAGACATAGGCATTCATATTATAGAGCCACAAACCACAATGCAGACTAGTAAAATAGAAAGACGCTTACATGGGATTCAAAGCAATGACAGGCTTGATTTGATAGTGCAAACCCAACACCTTACCAACTGTGCTTACAAGTCTGTGCATACCAGTCAGTCAATTTATCAGAGATTTAAGTGAATAAGCTACAATGTCCAAGGTACTAAACATGATATATTCTATGGGGTGTCATAAGCAAGTCATTAGAATACTACTAAAGTTCTAAGACATGCATTCAATATTTGAATAAAGAAAGATAAAATAAAGCTATCTCTTGGGTTTCACTAAAAAGTCCATTGGATGACTTGACTATTGTTGTTAAAAGACATAGGCATTCATATTATAGAGCCACAAACCACAATGCAGACTAGTAAAATAGAAAGATGCTTACATGGGATTCAAAGCAATGACAGGCTTGATTTGATAGTGCAAACCCAACACCTTACCAACTGTGCTTACAAGTCTGTGCATACCAGTCAGTCAATTTATCAGAGATTTAAGTGAATAAGCTACAATGTCCAAGGTACTAAACATGATATATTCTATGGGGTGTCATAAGCAAGTCATTAGAATACTACTAAAGTTCTAAGACATGCATTCAATATTTGAATAAAGAAAGATAAAATAAAGCTATCTCTTGGGTTTCACTAAAAAGTCCATTGGAAGACTTGACTATTGTTGTTAAAAGACATAAGCATTCATATTATAGAGCCACAAACCACACTAGTAAAATAAAAATATGCTTACATGGTATTCAAACCAATTACCATCTTAATTTGATAGTGCAAATCCAACACCTTACCAACTGTGCTAACCATACTGTGCATACCAGTCACACAATTTATCAGAGATTTAAGTAAATAAGCTACAATGTCCAAGGTACTAAACATGATATATTCTATGGGGTGTCATAAGCAAGTCATTAGAATACTACTAAAGTTCTAAGACATGCATTCAGTATTTGAATAAACAAATATTAAATAAAGCTATCTCTTGGGTTTCACTAAAAAGTCCATTGGAAGACTTGACTATTGTTGTTAAAAGACATAGGCATTCATATTATATAGCAACAAACCACAATGCAGACTAGTAAAATAAAAATATGCTTACATGGTATTCAAACCAATGACCTTCTTAATTTGATAGTGCAAACCCAACACCTTACCAACTGTCCTAAACAGTCTATGCATATCAGTCACCCAATTTATCAGATATTTTAGTAAATAAGCTACAATGTCCAATGTACTAAACATGATATATTCTATGGGGTGTCATAAGAACGTCATTAGAATACTACTAAAGTTCTAAGACATGCATTCAATATTTGAATAAATAAAGATAAAATAAAGCTATCTCTAGGGTTTCACTAAAAAGTCCATTGGAAGACTTGACTATTGTTGTTAAAAGACATAGGCATTTATATTATAGCGCAACAAACCACAATGCAGACTAGTAAAATAAAAACATGGTTACATGGGATTAAAACCAACGATAATCTTAATTTGATAGTGCAAACCCAACACCTTACCAACTGTGCTAACAAGTCTGTGCATACCAGTTAACCATTTTATCAGAGATTTAAGTGAATAAGCTACAATGTCCAAGGTACTAAACATGATATATTCTATGGGGTGTCATAAGCACGTCATTAGAATACTACTAAAGTTCTAAGACATGCATTCAATATTTGAATAAACAAAGATAAAATAAAGCTATCTCTTGGGTTTCACTAACAAGTCCATTGGAAGACTTGACTATTGTTGTTAAAATACATATGCATTATATTGTATAGAGCCACAAACCACACTAGTAAAAAAGAAACAAGCTTACATGGGATTCAAACCAACGACAGTCTAAATTTGAAAGTGCAAACCCAACACTTTACCAACAGTGCTAACCAGTCTGCACACAAGCCACACAATTGATCAGAAATTTACGTAAATCAGCTACAGTGTCCAAGGTTGTAAACATGATATATTCTATGGTGTGTCATAAGCAAGTCATTAGAATACTTTCCTACTAAAATTATAAGACATATGCATTCAATATTTGAATAAATAAAGATAAAATAAAGCTATCTCTTGGGTTTCACTAAAAAGTCCATTGGAAGACTTGACTATTGTTAAAAGACATAGGCATTTATATTATAGCGCAACAAACCAAAATGCAGACTAGTAAAATAAAAACATGGTTACATGGGACTAAAAACCAATGACAGTCTTAATTTGATAGTGCAAACCCAACACCTTACCAACTGTGCTAACCAGTCTATGCATACCAGTCATCCATTTTATCAGAGATTTAAGTAAATAAGCTACAATGTCCATGGTACTAAACATGATATATTCTATGGGGTGTCATAAGCACGTCATTAGAATACTACTAAAGTTCTAAGACATGCATTCAATATTTGAATAAACAAAGATAAAATAAAGCTATCTCCTGGGTTTCACTAAAAAGTCCATTGGAAGACTTGACTATTGTTGTTAAAAGACATAGGCATTCATATTATAGAGCCACAAACCACACTAGTAAAATAAAAATATGCTTACATGGTATTCAAACCAATTACCATCTTAATTTGATAGTGCAAATCCAACACCTTACCAACTGTGCTAACCATACTGTGCATACCAGTCACACAATTTATCAGAGATTTAAGTAAATGAGCTACAATATCCAAGGTATTAAACATGATATATTCTATGGGGTGTCATAAGCAAGTCATTAGAATACTTTACTACTAAAGTTATAAGACATATGCATTCAATATTTGAATAAACAAAGACAAAATAAAGCTATCTATTGGGTTTCACTAACAAGTCCATTGGAAGACTTAATTGTTGTTAAAATGCATATGCATTACATTGTATAGAGCCACAAACCACACTAGTAAAAAAAAAACAAGCTTACATGGGATTCAAACCAATGACAGTCTAAATTTGATAGTGCAAACCCTACACTTTACCAACTGTGCTAACCAGTCTGCACACAAGCCACACAATTGATCAGAGATTTACGTAAATCAGCTACAGTGTCCAAGGTAGTAAACATGATATATTCTATGGGGTGTCATAAGCAAGTCATTAGAATACTTTACTATTAAAGTTATAAGACATATGCATTCAATATTTGAGTAAACAAAGAGAAAATAAATCTATCTATTGGGTTTCACTTAAAAGTCTATTGGAAGACTTGACTTTGTTAAAAGACATAGGCATTCATATTATAGAGCCACAAACCACAATGCAGACTAGTAAAATAAAAATATGCTTACAGATGTAGCCACCTTTATCTTGACTGTTTCTCCGCCGAGACGGGCGTTTAGCCACGCTAAGGCGATAGCTGAGTTTAATCACAGGCAGGCGCGTTGAGACGATCTAGATACTCATCATGCATTACACATCTCCACCACTGTGTGGCTAATGCTCCACTAATCCAGTACTTTCGATCGTACAGTATAGCGGCGGATTGATCTACAGCTCTGGCAATACTGTAGGCGTAACGGGAGGCGGTGGAAAAAGTATGGAGTACAGTACTGTATGTGTATGGAGACGCAACTACAGTAATTGTGTAAAAGGAAGAATGTACAGTACAATGTATAAACACCGTGCTTTTAAAATATATGAGCGTCTGAGTTCGCTAATGCATAATGGGAATGGAGGACTAGCAGAAGGCGGAGGAAAACACCGTGCTTTACAAATGCGAGCGTCCGAGTCCTCTAAGGCATAAACCAACAGCAATGGGGCGGGGGCCGGGCGCTGTTTGCAGTACTTTCACACATGAAATTAGAAATCTCTCATGAGGCGTCGTGGGCTAGGGGTGAAGGCTCCCACCTCCCTCACTGGGGGTCCAGGGTTCGAGACATGATGTGCTTTCTTTCTTTTTTTTTTTTTTTTCTGTAATAATGCACTGTATTATTTTATTTACATTGTAAGACAGTCAATGGAAGGATGCACACAGGTTTCACATAAATCAAAGTACATCTGCAGGAGCGATTCTTTACGCTAAATGCACCCAAACAGCGTGAATGAAATGAGTGTATTCTGACGCTACCAACTAAGCAAAACAGTACTGTAGATCTTCAGCGTTTGTGCATTGCACAGGACCTGAATTTCCTCCCTGTGCAGGCCCCCAGGGGGGAAGGGCGATGGGGGTAGGGGGGAGACGATGGAAAATACTGTGCCTTTGAAATGCAATTACAGTACATGAGCGTCCGAGTACACTACGGCATACTGTAAACCAACACCAATGGGAAGGAAGTGCCAACCTTATTTTTAATGTGTTCCCGTGACATTCACTTTAACATTTTTTTTTTCTCTCCAATACAGTACATCCAATGGAAGGATGCACACAGGTTTCACATAAATCAAAGTACATCTGCAGGAGCGATTCTTTACGCTAAATGCAACCTACAGTACGGTACTGTAAGTGAGCAAAATAGTACTACAGTGGGCGTTTGTGTATTGCACATGACCTGCATTCCCTCCCTGTCTACTGCATGATCTGTGCAGGCTCCCATGGGGGAAGGGCAACAGGCTAGCAGAAGGCGGAGGAAAACACCGTGCTTTACAAATGCGAGCGTCCGAGTCCTCTAAGGCATAAACCAACAGCAATGGGGCGGGGGCCGGGCGCTGTTTGCAGTACTTTCACACATGAAATTAGAAATCTCTCATGAGGCGTTGTGGGCTAGGGGTGAAGGCTCCCACCTCCCTCACTGGGGGTCCAGGGTTCGAGACATGATGTGCTTTCTTTCTTTTTTTTTTTTCTGTAATAATGCACTGTATTATTTTATTTACATTGTAAGACAGTCAATGGAAGGATGCACACAGGTTTCACATAAATCAAAGTACATCTGCAGGAGCGATTCTTTACGCTAAATGCACCCAAACAGCGTGAATGAAATGAGTGTATTCTGACGCTACCAACTAAGCAAAACAGTACTGTAGATCTTCAGCGTTTGTGCATTGCACAGGACCTGAATTTCCTCCCTGTGCAGGCCCCCAGGGGGGAAGGGCGATGGGGGTAGGGGGGAGACGATGGAAAATACTGTGCCTTTGAAATGCAATTACAGTACATGAGCGTCCGAGTACACTACGGCATACTGTAAACCAACACCAATGGGAAGGAAGTGCCAACCTTATTTTTAATGTGTTCCCGTGACATTCACTTTAACATTTTTTTTTTTCTCTCCAATACAGTACATCCAATGGAAGGATGCACACAGGTTTCACATAAATCAAAGTACATCTGCAGGAGCGATTCTTTACGCTAAATGCAACCTACAGTACGGTACTGTAAGTGAGCAAAATAGTACTACAGTGGGCGTTTGTGTATTGCACATGACCTGCATTCCCTCCCTGTCTACTGCATGATCTGTGCAGGCTCCCATGGGGGAAGGGCAACAGGCTAGCAGGAGGCGGAGGAAAACACCGTGCTTTACAAATGCGAGCGTCCGAGTCCTCTAAGGCATAAACCAACAGCAATGGGGCGAGGGCCGGGCGCTGTTTGCAGTACTTTCACACATGAAATTAGAAATCTCTCATGAGGCATCGTGGGCTAGGGGTGAAGGCTCCCACCTCCCTCACTGGGGGTCCAGGATTCGAGACATGATGTGCTTTCTTTCTTTTTTTTTTTTCTGTAATAATGCACTGTATTATTTTATTTACATTGTAAGACAGTCAATGGAAGGATGCACACAGGTTTCACATAAATCAAAGTACATCTGCAGGAGCGATTCTTTACGCTAAATGCACCCAAACAGCGTGAATGAAATGAGTGTATTCTGACGCTACCAACTAAGCAAAACAGTACTGTAGATCTTCAGCGTTTGTGCATTGCACAGGACCTGAATTTCCTCCCTGTGCAGGCCCCCAGGGGGGAAGGGCGATGGGGGTAGGGGGGAGACGATGGAAAATACTGTGCCTTTGAAATGCAATTACAGTACATGAGCGTCCGAGTACACTACGGCATACTGTAAACCAACACCAATGGGAAGGAAGTGCCAACCTTATTTTTAATGTGTTCCCGTGACATTCACTTTAACATTTTTTTTTTCTCTCCAATACAGTACATCCAATGGAAGGATGCACACAGGTTTCACATAAATCAAAGTACATCTGCAGGAGCGATTCTTTACGCTAAATGCAACCTACAGTACGGTACTGTAAGTGAGCAAAATAGTACTACAGTGGGCGTTTGTGTATTGCACATGACCTGCATTCCCTCCCTGTCTACTGCATGATCTGTGCAGGCTCCCATGGGGGAAGGGCAACAGGCTAGCAGGAGGCGGAGGAAAACACCGTGCTTTACAAATGCGAGCGTCCGAGTCCTCTAAGGCATAAACCAACAGCAATGGGGCGAGGGCCGGGCGCTGTTTGCAGTACTTTCACACATGAAATTAGAAATCTCTCATGAGGCATCGTGGGCTAGGGGTGAAGGCTCCCACCTCCCTCACTGGGGGTCCAGGGTTCGAGACATGATGTGCTTTCTTTCTTTTTTTTTTTTTTTTCTGTAATAATGCACTGTATTATTTTATTTACATTGTAAGACAGTCAATGGAAGGATGCACACAGGTTTCACATAAATCAAAGTACATCTGCAGGAGCGATTCTTTACGCTAAATGCACCCAAACAGCGTGAATGAAATGAGTGTATTCTGACGCTACCAACTAAGCAAAACAGTACTGTAGATCTTCAGCGTTTGTGCATTGCACAGGACCTGAATTTCCTCCCTGTGCAGGCCCCCAGGGGGGAAGGGCGATGGGGGTAGGGGGGAGACGATGGAAAATACTGTGCCTTTGAAATGCAATTACAGTACATGAGCGTCCGAGTACACTACGGCATACTGTAAACCAACACCAATGGGAAGGAAGTGCCAACCTTATTTTTAATGTGTTCCCGTGACATTCACTTTAACATTTTTTTTTTCTCTCCAATACAGTACATCCAATGGAAGGATGCACACAGGTTTCACATAAATCAAAGTACATCTGCAGGAGCGATTCTTTACGCTAAATGCAACCTACAGTACGGTACTGTAAGTGAGCAAAATAGTACTACAGTGGGCGTTTGTGTATTGCACATGACCTGCATTCCCTCCCTGTCTACTGCATGATCTGTGCAGGCTCCCATGGGGGAAGGGCAACAGGCTAGCAGGAGGCGGAGGAAAACACCGTGCTTTACAAATGCGAGCGTCCGAGTCCTCTAAGGCATAAACCAACAGCAATGGGGCGAGGGCCGGGCGCTGTTTGCAGTACTTTCACACATGAAATTAGAAATCTCTCATGAGGCATCGTGGGCTAGGGGTGAAGGCTCCCACCTCCCTCACTGGGGGTCCAGGGTTCGAGACATGATGTGCTTTCTTTCTTTTTTTTTTTTTTTTCTGTAATAATGCACTGTATTATTTTATTTACATTGTAAGACAGTCAATGGAAGGATGCACACAGGTTTCACATAAATCAAAGTACATCTGCAGGAGCGATTCTTTACGCTAAATGCACCCAAACAGCGTGAATGAAATGAGTGTATTCTGACGCTACCAACTAAGCAAAACAGTACTGTAGATCTTCAGCGTTTGTGCATTGCACAGGACCTGAATTTCCTCCCTGTGCAGGCCCCCAGGGGGGAAGGGCGATGGGGGTAGGGGGGAGATGATGGAAAATACTGTGCCTTTGAAATGCAATTACAGTACATGAGCGTCCGAGTACACTACGGCATACTGTAAACCAACACCAATGGGAAGGAAGTGCCAACCTTATTTTTAATGTGTTCCCGTGACATTCACTTTAACATTTTTTTTTTCTCTCCAATACAGTACATCCAATGGAAGGATGCACACAGGTTTCACATAAATCAAAGTACATCTGCAGGAGCGATTCTTTACGCTAAATGCAACCTACAGTACGGTACTGTAAGTGAGCAAAATAGTACTACAGTGGGCGTTTGTGTATTGCACATGACCTGCATTCCCTCCCTGTCTACTGCATGATCTGTGCAGGCTCCCATGGGGGAAGGGCAACAGGCTAGCAGAAGGCGGAGGAAAACACCGTGCTTTACAAATGCGAGCGTCCGAGTCCTCTAAGGCATAAACCAACAGCAATGGGGCGGGGGCCGGGCGCTGTTTGCAGTACTTTCACACATGAAATTAGAAATCTCTCATGAGGCGTCGTGGGCTAGGGGTGAAGGCTCCCACCTCCCTCACTGGGGGTCCAGGGTTCGAGACATGATGTGCTTTCTTTCTTTTTTTTTTTTTTCTGTAATAATGCACTGTATTATTTTATTTACATTGTAAGACAGTCAATGGAAGGATGCACACAGGTTTCACATAAATCAAAGTACATCTGCAGGAGCGATTCTTTACGCTAAATGCACCCAAACAGCGTGAATGAAATGAGTGTATTCTGACGCTACCAACTAAGCAAAACAGTACTGTAGATCTTCAGCGTTTGTGCATTGCACAGGACCTGAATTTCCTCCCTGTGCAGGCCCCCAGGGGGGAAGGGCGATGGGGGTAGGGGGGAGACGATGGAAAATACTGTGCCTTTGAAATGCAATTACAGTACATGAGCGTCCGAGTACACTACGGCATACTGTAAACCAACACCAATGGGAAGGAAGTGCCAACCTTATTTTTAATGTGTTCCCGTGACATTCACTTTAACATTTTTTTTTTCTCTCCAATACAGTACATCCAATGGAAGGATGCACACAGGTTTCACATAAATCAAAGTACATCTGCAGGAGCGATTCTTTACGCTAAATGCAACCTACAGTACGGTACTGTAAGTGAGCAAAATAGTACTACAGTGGACGTTTGTGTATTGCACATGACCTGCATTCCCTCCCTGTCTACTGCATGATCTGTGCAGGCTCCCATGGGGGAAGGGCAACAGGCTAGCAGGAGGCGGAGGAAAACACCGTGCTTTACAAATGCGAGCGTCCGAGTCCTCTAAGGCATAAACCAACAGCAATGGGGCGAGGGCCGGGCGCTGTTTGCAGTACTTTCACACATGAAATTAGAAATCTCTCATGAGGCATCGTGGGCTAGGGGTGAAGGCTCCCACCTCCCTAACTGGGGGTCCAGGGTTCGAGACATGATGTGCTTTCTTTCTTTTTTTTTTTTTTCTGTAATAATGCACTGTATTATTTTATTTACATTGTAAGACAGTCAATGGAAGGATGCACACAGGTTTCACATAAATCAAAGTACATCTGCAGGAGCGATTCTTTACGCTAAATGCACCCAAACAGCGTGAATGAAATGAGTGTATTCTGACGCTACCAACTAAGCAAAATAGTACTGTAGATCTTCAGCGTTTGTGCATTGCACAGGACCTGAATTTCCTCCCTGTGCAGGCCCCCAGGGGGGAAGGGCGATGGGGGTAGGGGGGAGACGATGGAAAATACTGTGCCTTTGAAATGCAATTACAGTACATGAGCGTCCGAGTACACTACGGCATACTGTAAACCAACACCAATGGGAAGGAAGTGCCAACCTTATTTTTAATGTGTTCCCGTGACATTCACTTTAACATTTTTTTTTTCTCTCCAATACAGTACATCCAATGGAAGGATGCACACAGGTTTCACATAAATCAAAGTACATCTGCAGGAGCGATTCTTTACGCTAAATGCAACCTACAGTACGGTACTGTAAGTGAGCAAAATAGTACTACAGTGGGCGTTTGTGTATTGCACATGACCTGCATTCCCTCCCTGTCTACTGCATGATCTGTGCAGGCTCCCATGGGGGAAGGGCAACAGGCTAGCAGGAGGCGGAGGAAAACACCGTGCTTTACAAATGCGAGCGTCCGAGTCCTCTAAGGCATAAACCAACAGCAATGGGGCGAGGGCCGGGCGCTGTTTGCAGTACTTTCACACATGAAATTAGAAATCTCTCATGAGGCATCGTGGGCTAGGGGTGAAGGCTCCCACCTCCCTCACTGGGGGTCCAGGGTTCGAGACATGATGTGCTTTCTTTCTTTTTTTTTTTTTTTTCTGTAATAATGCACTGTATTATTTTATTTACATTGTAAGACAGTCAATGGAAGGATGCACACAGGTTTCACATAAATCAAAGTACATCTGCAGGAGCGATTCTTTACGCTAAATGCACCCAAACAGCGTGAATGAAATGAGTGTATTCTGACGCTACCAACTAAGCAAAACAGTACTGTAGATCTTCAGCGTTTGTGCATTGCACAGGACCTGAATTTCCTCCCTGTGCAGGCCCCCAGGGGGGAAGGGCGATGGGGGTAGGGGGGAGACGATGGAAAATACTGTGCCTTTGAAATGCAATTACAGTACATGAGCGTCCGAGTACACTACGGCATACTGTAAACCAACACCAATGGGAAGGAAGTGCCAACCTTATTTTTAATGTGTTCCCGTGACATTCACTTTAACATTTTTTTTTTTCTCTCCAATACAGTACATCCAATGGAAGGATGCACACAGGTTTCACATAAATCAAAGTACATCTGCAGGAGCGATTCTTTACGCTAAATGCAACCTACAGTACGGTACTGTAAGTGAGCAAAACAGTACTACAGTGGGCGTTTGTGTATTGCACATGACCTGCATTCCCTCCCTGTCTACTGCATGATCTGTGCAGGCTCCCATGGGGGAAGGGCAACAGGCTAGCAGGAGGCGGAGGAAAACACCGTGCTTTACAAATGCGAGCGTCCGAGTCCTCTAAGGCATAAACCAACAGCAATGGGGCGAGGGCCGGGCGCTGTTTGCAGTACTTTCACACATGAAATTAGAAATCTCTCATGAGGCATCGTGGGCTAGGGGTGAAGGCTCCCACCTCCCTCACTGGGGGTCCAGGGTTCGAGACATGATGTGCTTTCTTTCTTTTTTTTTTTTTTTCTGTAATAATGCACTGTATTATTTTATTTACATTGTAAGACAGTTAATGGAAGGATGCACACAGGTTTCACATAAATCAAAGTACATCTGCAGGAGCGATTCTTTACGCTAAATGCACCCAAACAGCGTGAATGAAATGAGTGTATTCTGACGGACTGTGCATCTTCGGTATTTGTGTATAGCATAAGACCTGTGAAGGCTCCCAGGAGGGAAGGGCGTAGGGCAAGACAGTGGAAAATACTGTGGTCAAAGAAAGGGCATATTTAAAACTAAGGGAAACTGTCACAAAGTACAGTAACTACAGTACTGTACGTTGAATGCCTGGAACGCACGACGTCTGAGACGCACGACGTCTGGATCGCTCATTGAGCATAAGCATGGCTGCTGTACGTGACCGTCCCTATGCTCTGGGTGAGCTGCGTCTCCTCGTTCGCTGGCGGGACAGAACTCTCGCCAGCAACGAGGAGAAAGTTAGAGCATATAGGAGGGCAAGTAGGGCTATCCTCCAGACCTACAACCGGAGGAGAACGGTGAGGTCTCTCCAGAGGAGATGGAGCGACCTCGTGAGGAGGACCCCACGACGCCTGCAGGCCATAAGGGATTGTAAGTACAGTACATTACTGTAGATTACTGTACTTTAAGTTACTGTAGTTACAGGTACAGTACATTATAGCAGGGGCTGCTGTAGCAGCAGGTATCCGGTCTATACAGCACTGTACAGTATTTGTGGTAAACAAATGGTTAAACAAGGACCAAACATTAACCCGGGTCAAAAGGTCAATTTGTTTTTTTGCGTCGACCTAGATGGTGCGGCTTTTGAAATTGGTTGACACCAGTTACTGTAGGTTGACATGGTCGTTAAGTTGACATGGAAAAAGATCGACATGCGTTTTACAAAAACAATTGTTATTTTTTTAAACTTGTGTATATACAGTAGTTCTTTACAATCCAGGTGGTCTACGATTGTGCAGTGTACAGTATCATGCAGTGTACAGTATATGCAATGTATCACAGTGTATCGTGCTGCGTAATTGCAGCGTGTCATGCAGTGTACATTCAGTATATGGTATTGTGCAGTGAGTGTAATACATAGTGAATCACATCGTGCAGCAGAGCCGGCCTTAGGCATAGGCAAACTACAGTAGGCAAATGCCTAGGGCATTTGCTATGCTTAGGGGCACCAGCAGCTTCTGCTGATTAAAATGATATGCGGCATGCCTATATTTTGCGTGACTGCGGCTGTATCTGTACCTGGCTAGGGCCAGCACTGTCGTGCAGTGTACTGTATACACATGTGGTAATTGCAGTTTTTTGTGTAGTGTACATTGTATCATATTTTGCAGGGAAATGTGCAGTTTGTCATATCACGCAGTGCATACACTATGCAGTCGTGCAGTGCATTGTGTGGTTTAATTGCAGTGTGTCGTGCAGTGTGCCGAAATTTGTGTTTCAGATAGTACAGTGTTCTAAGGGATGTTACTTTGGCAGAAATTATTCTAAGGGATGTTACAGTGGCCTAATGTGTTCTGACGTGCATTACTCTTGCATAAGGTTCATGACTGGCAGATCTCTACTTTGTGACGTAATGTGGATATACTACTGCACTACTGTGACGTACAGTACAGTAACGTGAATAAGGTGCTCTACTGTGTGACACAACGTGAATCAAGGACAGTACTGTGACGTGAATACGGTGCTCTACTGTGTGACACAACGTGAATCAAGGACAGTACTGTGACGTGAATACGGTGCTCTACTGTGTGACACAACGTGAATCAAGGACAGTACTGTGACGTGAATACGGTGCTCTACTGTGTGACACAACGTGAATCAAGGACAGTACTGTGACGTGAATAAACTGCACTACTGTGACATGACGTGAATAAGATGAATTCAGGTGAGTACTGCATCATCTGTCATGAAATCAATTTGTAATGTAATGAACAGTACTGAGATGGTTAAGGGTGGGAGGGCTGCATGCTGATGTGTGTCATAATGTTTATAAGGGCAATGCTTATGTGTGTTACAATGTCTACAGTATAAAGGTAGTGTTCTGTCTAATACCCTGGACCTACTGTACTGTAGCGATACTGTAAGTGTACTGTATGTCACATTTAGAAATGTGCCCCTTAAGTTTTGAAGACAGTACAGTACACTATGCCCTCCTGAGTGATTAGGTGCAGGGTACTAGAATGAACAATTCCATTTATTGTGATGTCATAAAGATGCTGTCAATGTTGAATTTCATTGGCTGTACAGTATGCTGCCATTATACTGTATATATATTTTTACAGGGCTGGTAGCACGACGTCACAGGAGGCGGGACAGGCGCCGCCAAGCTGGTAAGTATTGTCAAATACAGTAGTGTACAGTACATAGTGATTTCTATAGTCCCAACCCCCTGTCCTGACCATCACAGATAACTCGCTGCAATCCGTTAATGTTAAGAATGTCTGTTTACAAAACTAAATGTAAATATTAAACACAAAGTATAAATAACATTGTAGATAGCTGAATACCCGTGCTTCGCTACGGGATGAGGATGGTAAATTCCAGTGATAGTTGTTTGTTAATTTACGTTTGTTGGCGATCTAGTATATAGTACTGTATACTTTAAGCATACTGTATCTTGCTTCTCTGATGCAGATTGTTTATTGGCCGGACCCCTTTTTGGTCCTGGATACTGTACAGTACATGTTTCAAATTGACAGCTTCACTTACAGTACTGTTATTTTTTTTCCCACAGTACCACCACCACCACCACCACCACCACCACCACCACCACCTGCTGCGCTGCCAGGTATTGTGTAACGAGAATTCTGGTGCTACTGTCATCGTTGTTACACTACTGTACATGTGTCCTGGATACTGTACAGTACATGTTTCAAATTGACAGCTTCACTTACAGTACTGTTATTTTTTTTCCCACAGTACCAACAACACCACCACCACCACCACCACCACCTGCTGCGCTGCCAGGTATTGTGTAACGAGAATTCTGGTGTGACTGTCATCGTTACACTACTGTACATGTGTCCTGGATACTGTACAGTACATGTTTCCAATTGACAGCTTCACTTACAGTACTGTTATTTTTTTTCCCACAGTACCAACACCACCACCACCACCACCACCACCACCACCTGCTGCGCTGCCAGGTATTGTGTAACGAGAATTCTGGTGCTACTGTCATCGTTGTTACACTACTGTACATGTGTCCTGGATACTGTACAGTACATGTTTCAAATTGACAGCTTCACTTACAGTACTGTTATTTTTTTTCCCACAGTACCAACAACACCACCACCACCACCACCTGCTGCGCTGCCAGGTATTGTGTAACGAGAATTCTGGTGTGACTGTCATCGTTACACTACTGTACATGTGTCCTGGATACTGTACAGTACATGTTTCCAATTGACAGCTTCACTTACAGTACTGTTATTTTTTTTCCCACAGTACCAACAACACCACCACCACCACCACCACCACCTGCTGCGCTGCCAGGTATTGTGTAACGAGAATTCTGGTGTGACTGTCATCGTTACACTACTGTACATGTGTCCTGGATACTGTACAGTACATGTTTCCAATTGACAGCTTCACTTACAGTACTGTTATTTTTTTTCCCACAGTACCAACACCACCACCACCACCACCACCACCTGCTGCGCTGCCAGGTATTGTGTAACGAGAATTCTGGTGTGACTGTCATCGTTACACTACTGTACATGTGTCCTGGATACTGTACAGTACATGTTTCAAATTGACAGCTTCACTTACAGTACTGTTATTTTTTTTCCCACAGTACCAACAACACCACCACCACCACCACCTGCTGCGCTGCCAGGTATTGTGTAACGAGAATTCTGGTGTGACTGTCATCGTTACACTACTGTACATGTGTCCTGGATACTGTACAGTACATGTTTCCAATTGACAGCTTCACTTACAGTACTGTTATTTTTTTTCCCACAGTACCAACAACACCACCACCACCACCACCACCACCTGCTGCGCTGCCAGGTATTGTGTAACGAGAAATCTGGTGTGACTGTCATCGTTGTTACACTACTGTACATGTGTCCTGGATACTGTATAGTACATGTTACAAATTGACAGCTTCACTTACAGCACTGTTGTTTTTTCTCACAGTACCACCACCACCACCACCACCACCAACACCGTCTGACCAGCAGAGCTCTGGAAGTGGTAATCATTATTTTTGTTACAGACACACTAGTTTCCTACAGTATTACTGTAATTTTTTTATTTTACAATACTTGTTATCTTGTACACACAGACCGCCTTGTTATTGATACCGAGGAGGAGGAAATGGGGGAGCCTTCAGGCCAGCCTGGTAAGAATTGTAATCTACTGTACAGTACTCTACATTCTACATTCATTGATTTATTAACAGTACCAATGGCTTGGGTTTGCGTGACCAGTGGTCAGGATTCCAGCAGTCAAGTGACCGACAGCGGTATCCTGATTGCAGAAATCCCATTGACTTTTCTTTTTGTTTTTTTTTATATTCAACACAGATGTCACTTACGTGGACTCTGAGTCGTCGGAGGAGCCGCCACAGTATAGTAAGTACAGTAGGATTTTCTCAAGCCCATTCTTAAAAGTATTGACCAAGTCCACTTTTATTACTTTTCAGGCAGGGAATTCCAAACATGTACTGTACAGTATTTCCCTCACTGTGAAGACCCCTTTTCGCCTCTGTGTGCGAAATCGCCTCTCCTCCAACACGAGTTAAATACAGGCACAGTACAGTACTGTATGTCCCCTACCACTGGACAGTCATTCTGCTCCTACTGTATTATGAATATATCTCTGCCTCCTGTAGCACTGTACTACTGTGCAATTTTGTAGTAACTGTACTCTACTGTATTTTGTTTATAATATTTTTTTATTTTCCACTCAGTAATTATTGACAGTGATGAGGAAGGGGAGAAAAAGCCCTCTCCCCAACTTGGTAAGTAAACTAAAGTATTGTACTGTACTGTACATTGTGTTAAACCAATGGGTTGGGTTTGCATGACCAGCAGGGTGATCCTGATGCATCCTGATTGCAGCAATCCCAACAGGGTGAGGTACGGTATCCTAACCCTCCTCCACTACCCCCTGATTCTGGCCTCGACATTCTCGTCTCTGTGTGCGAAATCTACTCTCCTCCTCCAATTCCTGACTGAATTTTTGCTTTACTGTATTCAACACAGAATACAAAAGTATATTTCATGGAATTTTTGCTTTCACAGGCCCTACACTGTCACAGGCGGTGGCGGAGGACTCTATGTCCATCACCTCACTGCACCCATTAAGTAAGTCCAGTCCGGTACATCTTGCCTCTGTAGAGCCAGTTTGAGCAAGGAGAGATTGATTGCTTCTTTTTTTGGTGGGGGCCCAAACCAACCTGTCATTTCAGCCACAGTCGTGTGGCAGACCCTGTTTATATAACATAAGGGTGGTTGGGAGGGCCCAATCACAATTCCATCTTGCACCTCTTTTTTTATTTATTTATCTTTGCATCATGTGATGTTTGGGGAAAATTGTTATAAGTGACATCCTGTCTGCCACTGCACTGCCACTCCTAAATGGGCCAGGTGTTTGTGCCGGCCACTTGGGTCGCTTAGCTTAGTCATCCAGTGACCTCGGTGAAAATTTTAGGACTACAAATAATATTGTGAGGTGTTCAGAATAGACTGGAAATGAGTGGAAATTATGGTCATTGAGGTTAATAACACTATACAGTAGGATCAAAAATACCCCCAAATTCTACGATTTAAGCTGTTTTTGAGAGGTTTTTGAAAAAAAGCACCAGGATCCAAAACAAGTCCGAATCCAAAAGCAAACACAATAGGACACGAGGATGTGCACGGAGACTGGAGGGGGGCGAGGTTCAGGGGGAATTTTAAGAAAAATTACTTCACAGAAAGTGCAGTGGACAAGTGGAATAGCCTCCCATCAGAGGTGATAGAGCCTAAAACAGTAGAGCTACAGTATTTAAACATGCATGGAAGAGACATACATAAGGATATCCTTACAAAGAAATAAGGATCAAATAAGGTTTGATGTAAAAAAAAGGTTAAAAAAAAGAGGCAGATTAGATGGCCAAAGTGGTTCTTACAGTATTTGTCATCAAATTCTATGTTTCTGTATGCAGACCCTCCAACATGACCCGCCGCACTGCTCTGTTTCTAGACTTCCCTCTTAATTTATGATTTCCATCACCTGTGTTGAACTAGTTATATGATAAGAAAGCTGTTTCTTCACAGGTGATGGCAATAATAAATTAAGAGGGAAGTCCAGAACCAGAGCATTTTGTACCTAGTGGGGCGGGTCATGTTGGAGGGTATGTGTATTTCCTGGAATGAACCTTTTTTTTTTCACATTAATGTTTTTTTTCACAGGCCCTACACTGGAACAGGCCATGGAGGAGGAGGAGGATGATGATGATGATGATGCTGCTGCATTTAGTGGTAAGAATTATTACTGACATTGATCTGATGCCATCAGAGTAGCACTTTTCATCAGATTTTTCTGGCAAATGCGTAGAAATCGGATGAAAATTGTTTTTGTTTGAACTGGTGATATTGCCCATACAGTAGCAACCGATCACATCCCACATTAACATTTACAGTATCTAGTTACACTTACAGACGATAATACAGTACATTAGGTAATATTTGATTGGTTGCTACTGTATGGACAACATCCTGTTCTAAAAAAAACACCCATCTTACTCAATTTCTCTCTCTCTCTCTCTCTCTCTCTCTCTCACCCCTTGTCACTGTCTCTCCATTCATCTCTCTAGATACTGTCAGTGATGAATTTCCCATTAGGCACGAGAGGCACGTACTGTACCTAGTGGCGGCATCTGTTTGGGGGCCTCAGTTGGATGCTTACAGTATGCTAATACTGTCATCCCAAAAATTACCACTACAGTAACTGCTAAATATTTTAAGTGTACTGTACAATATGCACATACAGTACTGTACAGTATACATAATTCAAAAGAAAAAAGAGTTGCTACCTTATTCTAGTCATAATCACCGGCATACGGGTCACTCACAAATTTTCTGATGGTCTCGGTGGGGTCCCTTGGAATCACCATGCCTGTCACAAGCATACCTTTTTTTACCCACCTGACACTGGGCCTGGACACTAGTGTACTATTACTATACTTTTTACTGTATACTGTATCTTATAATATTCTTCTCTTTTACCCACAGACGACGAGCCAGAATACATTTTTGGTAAATATACTGTACAGTAGCAATAGTTGGTACTGTAATTACAGTATTTTTTTTCTCCAACATTATTTTAAGTCAAACTGATATGACTAACTGTATTTTATCTTTTTACAGTCCGTCGCCAACCAGTGGAGGAGACACCTGGTAATAAAATATAAATACATAATGCACTGTACTGTATTCTAACTTACTGTAACATGTATAACACTGAGCTGATCATCTTCACACCCTCTGACATAACCTTACAGTACATACTGTACTTTCTCTCTTTTTTCACCCTCTTCACTCCACAAATGCATGCTGCCTTTCCTGACTACTGATATAATAGTGTGCAGAGCGTAGCGAGGCACCGTGCCCACCGCATGGCGAGCGAAGCAAGCATAACGAGAATAAGAGACACTATTGCATGATATGTTGTGAATAAAGTTGCAGTACTGTGTGGCGTCATTTCAGATTGGGGAATTACTGTGTGTCCATGCCCCTTCCCAGCAAGAACATGCACCGTTTTGGGATGCACACCGAATGTGCACACTGTTGCTATTTTAAACATACAGTACTGTAGGTTGGAGGAGCACCAAAATGAGGACTGCTATGGTTGAGGGGTGATGGTGCTGGGAAAGGGGTACAGGATCAGAGGCGGAAATAGCGTCTGTGCAAGGGGGCAGCATCCAAAAACTTGACTAGGGAATCATAATATTTATGGCTGGCTCTGAGTACAGTCCACTATTATTGATAGTACTCCCTACAACACCACCTACAGTACTGTAACCCTCTTTTTTCTGAAGCGGTCATGAAATGTCATGACTGCTAATACATACAGTAAATGTCTACAGTATTTGTACTGTGGTGTTTTATTCCTTTGACAATTTGTTTATGACCTATTGAAGCTAAACTCTTGTACAGTACTTTATATTTTGAATACCAGCAATACAGTATAATACTGTACCTACAGTATACAGTAATAATTGTATAGTATTTGAATGTGACTAAATGTTTTTTTTTCTCCAATATAGTGCCAATGATTTATGGGGGCCCCAGACAGGGGCAAGATAGGTGGGCTGGCCCAGAAGCGGGCAGGCAGCAGCCCACTTATACAAGAGGTAAACTAAAGCAATGTTTAAATTACCTCGACAGCATACAGTAGTGTTTGATTTACTGTACTGACAATACAGTACTGTACATTGTAAATAACAAGATTGTCTAATATAGAGTAAAGTACTGTATTGCCATTACTACACTGTAAAGTATTCAGTATTTGTTTTGTAATACTGTCCTTTTTTTCCCACAGAACAGTTGCAGCGTGCCGTTCTGCTCCTGCGGGTGGTGGTCCACCTCTTAGTGGACCACTTTTTTAATTTGTTGTTAAGATCATTTTACATTTTTTTTTTTTTTTTTAATAAATGTTTGTTATTGTACTCCATTGTATAGTATCTTTTTCTACTGTATAAGATAGGCATACTGTACACCATACAATTATCTGGCAAGATCTGGCTGTTTGTAATGAAATTCTCTCGTAATTTAGCTGTGGTGTACCTCCTGAGTGTGCTGGCGTGCTTTCTGTCCAGTTTGGGGTGATTTGGAGCAAGTTTGGTCGGCCATCTGGCCGACATGTGCTGTCGACTGTTTGGCAAACATGTGTTTTCCCTCCAGCATGTGTGTGTCAGGCATTTTGTGTGTGTCAGGCATTTTGTGTGTGTCAGGCATTTTATGTGTGTCAGGCATTGCTGTGTGGTTCCACAAATGTTAGTGTGTCAAAGTGCTGACCACTGACACCACTATTTCACTTTGGACCGCATGCCTTTTGTGGAACCACACAGCCCAGCATGACTTATTGCTGGGCTGTGTGGTTCCACAAATGTTAGCGTGTCAAAGTGCTGACCACTGACACCACTATTTCACTTTGGACCGCATGCCTTTTGTGGAACCACACAGCCCAGCATGACTTATTGCTGGGCTGTGTGGTTCCACAAATGTTAGCGTGTCAAAGTGCTGACCACTGACACCACTATTTCACTTTGGACCGCATGCCTTTTGTGGAACCACACAGCCCAGCATGACTTATTGCTGGGCTGTGTGGTTCCACAAATTTTCTTGGAAAACAAATGAACATGAGTGTCTTTACTTTAATACTTTTTTTTTTTTTTTCCCACAGATATCTATATACACAAGAAAAGAATGTAACGAAGAACAAACTACTTTTTTGTTTTAATTAACTTTCAAACTTTATTTAAAAAAAAACACCTTTTTTTTCTTCAATAAACTTTTAAAAATAGAAGTTTCCTGTGGTTTTTATTAAAATATGAAATGCAAGATGCCTAACCAAGTTGTTTTACATACAGTATACCACTCTTAATTGAATTCCCATCATACAGTACAGTAGTACTAATTTATACAGTACAGGAAGTTGGGAATACAAACATTGGAAACCACGTCATGTTTATTTTAAGAAACACTTTATTTACGGACAAAATCATTTGGAACATGTAACATCACACATACTGTACTGTATTGTAATAAAGCCAACATCACACATACTGTACGGTACTTTAATCAAAAGGTAACAGCACAAATACAGTAACAATATCAACTTTAACATTTTTATAATTTATTTTTTTGTGGTGGTGGTGCTGGGTAATGGTTTTTGTACTTTATTTTTAGGTTTTGCTTTTTTGAATTATTTTTCGTTTTTGTCTTTTGCTTTTTAACACTGTCGCATACGGACACCAGAATAGAGGACTGACAACAGCAGCCCCTGGATGGAAACGCAGCCCAAGGCCCCAGATGGACACAGCACAATGGACTCGGCTGCTACTGGATAGATACAGCAGCGCCCAAAAAATCAACAGGAATAAAAGGGGCAACTTGTAACAGGCCCTTACATTACCAGGAATGTGGTGAGCCAAGTTCATGCACTCCCCTTTGAGTAACCAAGCTGCTCCAAGTGGATTCAGCACAGTGCATGCAGCCCCAGAAAATGTACAGGTCATACAGGTACATTGACACAATTTTTTAGCTTCAGCTGTGTGAAGCTGATGTGCTGAAGCTAGGAGGTAGGTAATGATCTGGTTTCATCATAGTCGAGCTTCCAAGTCATTTTCCTCTTCGTTCTCAGCACAGAGTTTATGGTATCCCTTATCTTCCTCTTTTCTGGATCACCAATCCTCACGCGGCGTTCACACCTAGCCATGATGTCATGTACCAGATTTTTGGGCAGCGGAAGTTTGCCCTTGGAACCATCAAAGTTCACACGATTGGCCCACGTCAAGTATTTGTCGTACCGTACATGGTGCTGGAACAGAGAATATGCATATTTCTGAATATGTCCATTTGAAGCTCTGTACAGATGGTCGTCCAGGGAAGTTGAGATGACAGCCAGGGCAATATTGTTCAGAGAGCCTCCGAATGTATTGCGAAGTGGCCTGTGAGCAGGTGTGCTGGTCATCATTGGTGTTCCTGGCAACAGCACACTTGAATCCAGGCCTCTGCGGTCGTCCAGCCCTCTGCGGTCGTCCAGGCCTCCTCTGCGGTCCTCCAGGCCTCCTCTGCGGTCCTCCAGGCCTCCTCTGCGGTCCTCCAGGTCTCTTCTGCGGTCCTCCAGGTCTCTTCTGCGGTCCTCCAGGCCTCCTCTGCGGTCGTCCAAGTCGCTGACTTCGTCCAGTCCGCTGCTGTGGTCCAGGCCTCCTCTGCGGTCCTCCAGGCCTCCTCTGCGGTCCTCCAGGCCTCCTCTGCGGTCCTCCAGGCCTCCTCTGCGGTCCTCCAGGTCTCTTCTGCGGTCCTCCAGGCCTCCTCTGCGGTCCTCCAGGCCTCCTCTGCGGTCCTCCAGGCCTCCTCTGCGGTCCTCCAGGCCTCCTCTGCGGTCCTCCAGGTCTCTTCTGCGGTCCTCCAGGCCTCCTCTGCGGTCCTCCAGGCCTCCTCTGCGGTCCTCCAGGTTTCCTCTGCGGTCCTCCAGGCCTCTGTGGTCGTCCAGGCCTCCTCTGCGGTCGCCCAAGTCGCTGACTTCGTCCAGTCCGCTGCTGTGGTCCAGGCCTCTGCGGTCCTCCAGGTCTCTTCTGCGGTCCTCCAGGCCTCCTCTGCGGTCGTCCAAGTCGCTGACTTCGTCCAGTCCGCTGCTGCGGTCCCCCAGGCCTCCTCTACGGTCGTCCAGGCCTCCTCTGCGGTCGTCCAGGCCTCCTCTGCGGTCGTCCAGGCCTCCTCTGCAGTCGTCCAGGCCTCCTCTGCGGTCGCCCAAGTCGCTGACTTCGCCCAGTCCGCTGCTGTGGTCCAGGCCTCTGCGGTCCTCCAGGCCTCCTCTGCGGTCGTCCAAGTCGCTGACTTCGTCCAGTCCGCTGCTGCGGTCCCCCAGGCCTCCTCTACGGTCCCCCAGGCCTCCTCTGCGGTCGTCCAGGCCTCCTCTGCGGTCGTCCAGGCCTCCTCTGCGGTCCTCCAGGCCTCCTCTGCGGTCCTCCAGGCCTCCTCTGCGGTCCTCCAGGCCTCCTCTGCGGTCGTCCAAGTCGCTGACTTCGTCCAGTCCGCTGCTGCGGTCCCCCAGGCCTCCTCTACGGTCGTCCAGGCCTCCTCTGCGGTCGTCCAGGCCTCCTCTGCGGTCGTCCAGGCCTCCTCTGCGGTCGTCCAGGCCTCCTCTGCGGTCGTCCAGGTCTCTTCTGCGGTCCTCCAGGCCTCCTCTGCGGTCGTCCAAGTCGCTGACTTCGTCCAGTCCGCTGCTGCGGTCCCCCAGGCCTCCTCTGCGGTCGTCCAGGCCTCCTCTGCGGTCGTCCAGGCCTCCTCTGCGGTCGTCCAGGCCTCCTCTGCGGTCGTCCAGGCCTCCTCTGCGGTCCTCCAGGTCTCTTCTGCGGTCCTCCAGGCCTCCTCTGCGGTCGTCCAAGTCGCTGACTTCGTCCAGTCCGCTGCTGCGGTCCCCCAGGCCTCCTCTGCGGTCCCCCAGGCCTCCTCTGCGGTCGTCCAGGCCTCCTCTGCGGTCGTCCAGGCCTCCTCTGCGGTCGTCCAGGCCTCCTCTGCGGTCGTCCAGGCCTCCTCTGCGGTCCTCCAGGCCTCCTCTGTGGTCGTCCATGCCGCTGACTTCGTCCAGTCCGCTGCGGTCCTCCAGGCCTCCTCTGCGGTCCTCCAGGCCTCCTCTGCGGTCCTCCAGGCCTCGGTCGTCCAGGCCGCTGACTTGAACCGCTTGGTGGTGTGTTGCAATGATGGTGCGGCAAACTCCAACTTGCCATTCTTCCCTCGTTTGTTCAATGACTTTCTTCATGGCTTCTACCATCTGTTCCTTTATGCCTTCTTTAAGGCCAGCCACATCGGTCTGCAGCTGATTGACCTGTCCACCAACTTCTGACTCCATATTGGTCACCTTACTGAGTAGCTCCTTTAGTAAAACAGGACAGGTACACTGGCAGTCCTGCACTTTGGTGTTCACATCTGTGAAATGCAACCTTCTTCGTGGTGAATGTGTCATGTCTTCTTGTCCAGGGGTGGCTACATGGTCCAAAAAAGAAGCTTCCTGATGCAGCGTGTTTGTCACGTCCTCTAGCACCGGTATTTCCAGATTCATTGGCTGAACACTGTGATCTGCAGGAGATGGAACAATTACATCATTTGCCACACCACATATCATCTCCAACGTATTATTCTTTGCCTTGGCATTTTTTCGTGGTTTCACCACATTTTCTTTCTGAGCCGCCTTGGCAGTTTTCTTCTTCTTTTGTGGGACTAATGCAGCAAGTTTCTGTGCCACTGATGGGTGGGTTTTGGCACTCCCGTAAAATCTGGTAGTCTGAATTCTTTGTCTTTTGTCTAAAAATATAAAAACCACAATAAGAAAACATGTAAAGCACAGCATGCTAAAAATAGCAAACAACTGTACATTTTCAAATAAAGTGCACAACAGTAAAGTGCAAATACTGTACAGTATTTGCCTTTTTTCCCTGTGCCTCCCAACAAGAACCTCTGCAGGAGGGACAGAATGCTCTGTTACGGACTTCATTTTAAATATACAGTATGATTACCATCACCTGTGCGAACAACTATACTGTACAGTAGTTACTGTATTTGATAAGATAGGTGTTTCACCACAAGTGATAGCAATCATTCAGTACTACTGCACATACCTGTAGTACACCGGGATAAGCAAGGTCTATGTACATTACGTTATACCGAGCTGGATCGCTTAGCAACCTGACAAAATGGCCACCGACCGTGAACTCCCAGCACGTGGCAGCGCTTGGATATGGAGTGAGATACAGTATGGTACAGTCCAGGGGCAATGCTGAAGGAGCGTCACAATCCCCTAGCTCAATTACTAGAGCCATCTTAACAGCAGTGTGGGCCCCTGGACACAGCAATGCACTGGGGCCCCTACCCACTCACCAGCGGAAGGGGTGGGGGGAGCTATCAGCGGCAGCTTTGATGCTCCGCGGGGGATAGGGGGGGTTCTATCTTTCGCTCAGTATGTACAGTAGGACCTGGAGAAATAATTTCTGCTAATTATTCCTTTACTGCACAGATGGGGCAGGAAGGAGAACACTAAACTGTAGAAGGGGGCATTGTGCTGAATGAAGGGGCCCTGGTACATGACTTCCAGGGTGGTAGGGGGTGTTTAATACACAGGGGAGGAGTGGATAATGGAGTGGGCTTAATATTAGTGCTATGGACTGCAATTAGTTTCCTGTATGAAACAGATACAGTACAGTAAATAACCCTCCTTGGAAGTGCATGGGCCCTGTGAGACTTACAGTAGTGTACAGCATAAGGGTCGACTGACATGATGTACAAGCATTACATACAGTACATGTCAGTACTGTATGTAAATTCTTCAATTATTGCCTAACAACAATGCTGCTTACTGTATATTAAATACTGTAGGCCTAGAAATGTGCATCTCAATATAGTAGTTAAAAACACAGGGGCCTATGTGGATAAGCGAGTTCTATGCACACTAAAAATGGCCACCGACCGTGAACCCCCAGCACGTGGCAGCGCTCGTATATGTAGTGAGATACAGTATGGCATACATTTCACAGTTCAGGGGGCAATGCTGAAGGAGCGTCACAATCCCCTAGCTCAATTACATTGGGATAAGCGAGGTCTATGCACATTACGGTATACCGAGCTGGATCGCTTAGCAACCTGACAAAATGGCCGCCGACCGTGAACTCCCAGCACGTGGCAGCGCTCGGATATGGAGTGAGATACAATATGGCATACATTTCACAGTTCAGGGGGCAATGCTGAAGGAGCGTCACAATCCCCTAGCTCAATTACATTGGGATAAGCGAGGTCTATGCACATTACGGTATACCGAGCTGGATCGCTTAGCAACCTGACAAAATGGCCGCCGACCGTGAACTCCCAGCACGTGGCAGCGCTCGGATATGTAGTGAGATACAATATGGCATACATTTCACAGTTCAGGGGGCAATGCTGAAGGAGCGTCACAATCCCCTAGCTCAATTACATTGGGATAAGCGAGGTCTATGCACATTACGGTATACCGAGCTGGATCGCTTAGCAACCTGACAAAATGGCCGCCGACCGTGAACTCCCAGCACGTGGCAGCGCTCGGATATGGAGTGAGATACAATATGGCATACATTTCACAGTTCAGGGGGCAATGCTGAAGGAGCGTCACAATCCCCTAGCTCAATTACATTGGGATAAGCGAGGTCTATGCACATTACGGTATACCGAGCTGGATCGCTTAGCAACCTGACAACATGGCCGCCGACCGTGAACTCCCAGCACGTGGCAGCGCTCGGATATGTAGTGAGATACAATATGGCATACATTTCACAGTTCAGGGGGCAATGCTGAAGGAGCGTCACAATCCCCTAGCTCAATTACATTGGGATAAGCGAGGTCTATGCACATTACGGTATACCGAGCTGGATCGCTTAGCAACCTGACAAAATGGCCGCCGACCGTGAACTCCCAGCACGTGGCAGCGCTCGGATATGGAGTGAGATACAATATGGCATACATTTCACAGTTCAGGGGGCAATGCTGAAGGAGCGTCACAATCCCCTAGCTCAATTACATTGGGATAAGCGAGGTCTATGCACATTACGGTATACCGAGCTGGATCGCTTAGCAACCTGACAAAATGTCCGCCGACCGTGAACTCCCAGCACGTGGCAGCGCTCGGATATGGAGTGAGAGATGGTATACATTTTAAAATACACCGGGATAAGTTGTACAGGCCATGGAGCAATGCACAGGGACATTCATCATTTACGTACAGTATATAAATAATTGTAAACCGTAAATGAAAGAATTACCGGTCAAATACTGTATGACGAAACTGTGTCAATGAGCTGGAACAGTATGGCCTGTGAAGAAGTTTTCGAAGGCAGAAACGGAGAGCAAATTATCAGGAGATTTCTGAAAGGTCGGAGAAGATCCACACAGCAAGTCTGCCTACGAGGAAACAGATTTGCAAAGTGGGTAGCGGGCGGTGACTGAGACGCTCTTTTATTCACATTCAAAAGTACAGTATGCTCTGTGATTGGTGTAAGGATGAATGCGCCTATATTGGCACCAATCACAGCGGTAAGAATTCCTTTTGTGTGAATGTGAATAAAAGAGCGTCTCAGTCACCGCCCCGCTACCCACTTTGCAAAGCTGTTTCCTCGTAAGCAGACTTGCTGTGTGGATCTTCTCCGACCTTTCAGAAATCTCCTGATAATTTGCTCTCCGTTTCTGCCTTCGAAAACTTCTTCACAGGCCATACTGTTCCAGCTCATTGACACAGTTTCGTCATACAGTATTTGACCGGTAATTCTTTCATTTACGGTTTACAATTATTTATATACTGTACGTAAATGATGAATGTCCCTGTGCATTGCTCCATGGCCTATACAACTTATCCCGGTGTATTTTAAAATGTATACCATCTCTCACTCCATATCCGAGCGCTGCCACGTGCTGGGAGTTCACGGTCGGCGGCCATTTTGTCAGGTTGCTAAGCGATCCAGCTCGGTATACCGTAATGTGCATAGACCTCGCTTATCCCAATGTAATTGAGCTAGGGGATTGTGACGCTCCTTCAGCATTGCCCCCTGAACTGTGAAATGTATGCCATATTGTATCTCACTACATATCCGAGCGCTGCCACGTGCTGGGAGTTCACGGTCGGCGGCCATTTTGTCAGGTTGCTAAGCGATCCAGCTCGGTATACCGTAATGTGCATAGACCTCGCTTATCCCAATGTAATTGAGCTAGGGGATTGTGACGCTCCTTCAGCATTGCCCCCTGAACTGTGAAATGTATGCCATATTGTATCTCACTACATATCCGAGCGCTGCCACGTGCTGGGAGTTCACGGTCGGCGGCCATGTTGTCAGGTTGCTAAGCGATCCAGCTCGGTATACCGTAATGTGCATAGACCTCGCTTATCCCAATGTAATTGAGCTAGGGGATTGTGACGCTCCTTCAGCATTGCCCCCTGAGCTGTGAAATGTATGCCATATTGTATCTCACTACATATCCGAGCGCTGCCACGTGCTGGGAGTTCACGGTCGGCGGCCATTTTGTCAGGTTGCTAAGCGATCCAGCTCGGTATACCGTAATGTGCATAGACCTCGCTTATCCCAATGTAATTGAGCTAGGGGATTGTGACGCTCCTTCAGCATTGCCCCCTGAACTGTGAAATGTATGCCATACTGTATCTCACTACATATACGAGCGCTGCCACGTGCTGGGGGTTCACGGTCGGTGGCCATTTTTAGTGTGCATAGAACTCGCTTATCCACATAGGCCCCTGTGTTTTTAACTACTATATTGAGATGCACATTTCTAGGCCTACAGTATTTAATATACAGTAAGCAGCATTGTTGTTAGGCAATAATTGAAGAATTTACATACAGTACTGACATGTACTGTATGTAATGCTTGTACATCATGTCAGTCGACCCTTATGCTGTACACTACTGTAAGTCTCACAGGGCCCATGCACTTCCAAGGAGGGTTATTTACTGTACTGTATCTGTTTCATACAGGAAACTAATTGCAGTCCATAACACTGAAGTTGTATTTTCAGTACTGTACAGTATACAATACTTAAATTTGAACATCAGGTACTGGATAGTAAACATGTACAGTATTAACTTCTATCATAAAACTCTTATGCATTTTCAGATGTGTAAATTTTAGACTACAGTATTCACAAATGTTTTCTCTCCATACAGGAATTATAGTTGGACAACATGCCAGTAACTATCAACAAAACGATGAGCAAGATAATCGCCAACATGAAAAAAGAAAATAAAACCATCAAAGAGATCCATGCATGGCTCAAGGAAAGTGGCATTATAGTCACTTTAGAAACGGTGCGCTATCATGCATTCGAGAGAACAACGCCCAGATTTGTATTTCCTACAAAATGCACATGGTACGTACTGTACACTACTGTAATGTTTAAATGACTTGCTTTATACCATAAACAATTTTTTTGAAATAAAATAAAAACTTCATCAATTGTAACTGTGATTGTGCTGTTCATGAATTCATATTTTTCATACTGTATTGTACTGTAGGAGAGTGCAACAAATTGTGGAGGAACTAACTCGTGAGGATGATGAGCGTACTGCTCTGCAAATAAAACGAATTCTCCATTCCAAGTATGACCTGGACATATCGGCCACCAGCATCAGAAGGATGCGACGGAAAATGGGATGGACCTTTGGCGCAACAAGGTAAAATACTGAAAGCAGTATAAACCATACAGTAAATGCACTGTTAATAATCCCTTGATACGTGATATAATAATGCCATAAATCATTATACAGAGTGTGTACTTTATACTATATACAGTATGTGTGTGTGTATATACTGTATATATTCTATCCCAAAAGAGATACCTACTGTATAGGCACTCAGAGACAGCAATGAAGCATTGCCGGCTTATTGTGATGATTACATACTGTATACTGTGTGTGTGTGTTTGTGTGTATGTACAGTATGTATATATATATTACTCTGTATGTAACTTAATGTACTGTATGTACAGTTTAATGTATACAGTAGGTATATAATACAGTATACTGCACATACAGTCTACTGTATATACAGTAATCTGTAAATCTGTAATTTCATAACTGTATCTGATTTCATTATTTTTGGCTCTTCACAGGATATCTCCAATGATAAGAGATGTGAATAAAGAAAAGAGAGTGGAACAGGCACGGCGATGGATTGAGAGTGGTGAAACATTTGATGATGTCATTTTCACAGATGAATCGTCTGTTGCCCTTGAGCGGTTCTCCAGAATGTCATTCAGGAAACGTAACCATATCTCTTTAAAACCACGCCCAAAGCATCCATTGAAAGTCCATGTATGGGGAGGCATATCACGATTAGGAGCTGGTCCCCTATTATTTTTCGAAGGTACAGTACTATACTTTATTCTGTGCCTGTGTTCTGTAAAAATACATGTTGTACTGTAGAGTACGTGTAACTGCACAATAAAAGGAGTTGCTTATTAATGAACAACATTTTTTGATTTCTGTAGGAATCATGGATAAGAAATATTTCCAAGAAACAATAGTAGAGAAATGTATGGTGCCATTTGTGAATAAATATTACCCAACTCACCATAGGATATTCCAAGACAATGATCCTAAACACTCCGCCTCAGCCAAATTTATGGAAGAGAAAGGTATGAATTGGGAACGCACACCACCAGAGTGAGTATTCTTTCAACAGTGTACAAGTAAAATTTTGGATAGCACTCTAGTACTGTAAAAAAAATTTTTGTTTAATAAACAGTACAATATTGTATGTTTAATTTTCTCTATTTACTGTAATGTAATTAATTTTTTCTATACGCTTTTTTTTTATTTTTATATAGATCACCAGACATGAACCCAATCGAATTAGTGTGGGCTCAATTGAAGAGGTACGTTAGGAGTGTTGCAAAGCCAACAACAAAACAGCAACTGGTGGATGGGATAAAGAAATTTTGGCTAGAAGTACTCACACCTGAACATTGTAATAATTATATAAATCACCTGTATAAAGTATTACCTGTTGTAGTTGAAAGAAATGGTCAAGCCACAAATATGTAGTTCTGTATTTTCTGTTTAAAATTTTAAATTGGTGCATTATTAAAAAAAATGATAAAATTGCCTTTGTCTGATTATTGCATAAACTAATGTAGAATATTATACAGTAGTAATGTTATTGATGTGTACTGTATGAACAGTTATTTTCAGTTTTATAAGTCCTGAATAAGAGTACTGTACATTTTGATCAGTGCAGTACATGGAATCGGATGTTGTAATACTTTATTTTTACATTAATATTGATGTTTTTCCAATAAATATTCAATTTTACAGTATGGTACGGTACAGTACATGAGGGTACCTGTACAGTATGATACGTCATTATGGGGGAGAAATACTGTATCCACTAAATGTACAGTAAAATGTTTTTTTCTTATTACAAACACACAAATGCATCTCAGATGGAAATATGCTATACACAGCAGACAGCTTATGGTGACAGAACTTCCCTACTGTATCCCCACCCATAGTCGTGGTATATTTTAGATTGCCTAATGAGACACTCCTGCAGCATTGCCAATGATTCATGTAAAACCTGTGTGCAAACAGTATCTGTATTGAATGCAAAGTACAGTAAGAGTACAGTATACAGTATTATCAGAGCCAAACCTGACCAACATGATGCCCTAGGCTAGATTTTGGCTGATGCCCTCTTGCACAGATGCTACGTAGTTCCGCCTCTAACCCTGCACCCCTTTCCCAGCACCATCACCCATTTTGGCGCTCCTACCCCCTATAATCTAAATAAGAACAATGTGCACATTTAGTGCCAGCCCAAAACAGTGTACAGTATGTTCTTGCTGGGAAGGGGCATGGTAACACAATAATACCCGAAGATGAAATGACACAACACAGTACTGCAACTTTATTCACATTATATCATGCAGTGGTGTCTCTTATTCTCATGACATCATATCATAGTACCACATTACTCCTAACAGTAATGCCCCTTATTCACATTACACCCCACCACATTCATCTTTATTTACATTAGACCACAGGTTCTCAAACTCAGTCCTCAGGACCCCACACAGTGCAGGTTTTGCAGGTCTCACAGAATCACAAGTGAAAAAATTAGCTCCACCTACTGTATGGACCTTCTAAAATGTGTCAGTTAGTAATGAATACATCTGTGCACTTGCTGGTTTACCTGCAAAACATGCACTGTGTGGGGTCCCGAGGACCAAGTTTGAGAACCACTGCATTAGACCATGCAGTAGTGCCCTTTCCTTATGTTACACCAGAAAATATTGTAGTACACCTTATACACATACAGTACAGTAATGCCACACATTAGTAATGCATTTCATATTTAAATTTTCTGATTTAATTTCATAGAGCCGCAGTCACTCACAGAATATAGGCATGTACTGTAGCATCTCATTTTATTCTGCAGAAGCTGATTATTCCCGTTTGGCTAGTTTGCCGCCTCTGTACAGTATATCACAATAGAAAAAAGTTATAGTGTCAGTGAAAAAAGCACCTCATGACAGATACTGTACACAAGCTCATGTCTAAATACTGTATACTGTAAGCAGTGACATTAAGGGGTACAGTACTGTATATGCAATTGCAGTCGAATTCCGGAAGGAATACGGAAAAAATGGACACGGGATCCCCCATCTTTTTAGAACCAGCACCGGGCTCTGCGCCTGGTCCTGGTGCAAAAAATAAGGGGGACAAAAAAAGCGTAGGGGTTCCCCATATTTTTTGAATCAGCACTGGGCTCCACTAGCTGGACAGATAATGCACAGCCGGGGGAGACTTTTATACCGGTCCCTGCGGCCATGGAATTAAATACCCAACTAGTCACACCTGGCCGGAGTACCCTGGAGGAGTGGGGGCCACTTAAATCAAGGGGACCCCCCTCCAGCCACTCGATTATCTCTATCACCCCTGTGTATTGTAGCTAGGGGATTGTGACGCTCCTTCAGCATTGCCCCGTAGCCTGCAAAATCTGTGCTGTTATTTGCTCCATAGCTGAGTGCCTCCTAGGAGCTACTGTAGGAGTCACAGGCGGTAGCCATTTCAATTGAGTCTGCCCTGCTATAGAATTGTACAGGTATGTGTACATTACCGTACGGTGCATAGAACCTTTACAGTAGAAACTCTCCTGCAGCTTTGGCCTGCTTTACTGTATGTACTGTAAAACTTGTGTTTTGTCAGTTTGCTATGCGACCGAGCCCGGTGTAACGTACAGTACTGTAATGTGCATAGACCTCGCTTACAGTATCTCTGTGTATTTTGGCTAGGGGATTGTGACGCTCCTTCAGCATCGCCCCGTAGCCTGCACAGCTTATGCCATTTCTCATTCCATACCCAACTGCTGCATGCCACGAGGTGGGGGTTCAGGAGGTGGGGGTTCATGGGTAGTGGTCGTTTTGACAGTGTGCTATGCGATTGAGTCCGGTGTTCCGTAATACTGTATGCAATCCTACAGTGGCTTATCCCTCCCCTGTGTATTTTGGCTAGGGGATTGTGACGCTCCTTCAGCATTGCCCCATAACCTGCACAAGGGTTCAGGGGCGGCGGCCATTTTGCCAGTGTGCTACAGTATGTCATCGAGTCCGGTGTACCATAATATGCATACTGTGTATTTTAGCTAGGGGATTGTGACGCTCCTTCAGCATTGCCCCATAGTCTGTACAATCTGGACTATTACTTGCTCCGTAGCCTAGGGCCTCTGTGGGGCAAGGAGTCATAGGTGGTAGCCATTTCTATTCAGTCTGCCCAGCTACAGAATTGTATGTGTACTGTGTACGGAGCATAGTACCTTAACCTGCATAGAACCTGCACATTATGGTACACCGGACTCGATCGCATAGAACCGCTCATGCAGCTACTGTATGCCCTGGTTTACAGTATGTGAATAAAAAAAATAATAAAGTGTCTGAAAAAAACTACAGTAACATGCATTCGTACTTAAGGAATCGAACCCTGGACTCTGAGTATAGGAAGCGAAACACTTCACCACTTCGCCGCAGACAAATGTATAAATCCGTTGGTTTTGATTATGCTGTAATGGCTACGGGATTAGGACGATAACATACTGTAGAAAATTCCTAATCTTGAGAGGCAATAGTGAACTTGTAACACACATCCATTTGCGACAGTGTACACTACTGGTTTTACAGTACTGTGTTTTGTCTGCGGGACTTGGACGCTCACATACAGTATTCATAAAGTATTGTAGATGGATCATATACTGTATGCTGTACTACTGTATTTGCGTCGGTGTCGTACTGTATATACAGTACTGTATTAAATAATGCAGCGTAATGAGTACAGTATTTGCTGTATGCAGCGTAATGAGACGCCTTAGTAAAGTAGTCCTTATTATGTATGTCAGTATTGTATTTTACGGGAGACCACACGCATGCGCAGTGGTGATTGTAAAAAGCGACATCTGGTGGCTGATCGCAGGTATTACACGTAAAGGTAACGCCAAACGTCAAATGTCTGTCTCCGTGCGATTAGATAGCCTCTCTGTGGCTAGGTGCGCCTCGCTACGCCACAGTACGCTGCGTATGGTCGAACGGGACAACCGCCGCGGCCACTCAAGATAAAGGTGGCTACATCTGTACATGGTATTCAAACCAATGACCGTCTTAATTTGATAGTGCAAACCCAACACCTTACCAACTGTCCTAAACAGTCTATGCATATCAGTCACCCAATTTATCAGATATTTTAGTAAATAAGCTACAATGTCCAATGTACTAAACATGATATATTCTATGGGGTGTCATAAGAACGTCATTAGAATACTACTAAAGTTCTAAGACATGCATTCAATATTTGAATAAATAAAGATAAAATAAAGCTATCTCTAGGGTTTCACTAAAAAGTCCATTGGAAGACTTGACTATTGTTGTTAAAAGACATATGCATTATATTGTATAGAGCCACAAACCACACTAGTAAAAAAGAAACAAGCTTACATGGGATTCAAACCAACGACAGTCTAAATTTGAAAGTGCAAACCCAACACTTTACCAACAGTGCTAACCAGTCTGCACACAAGCCACACAATTGATCAGAAATTTACGTAAATCAGCTACAGTGTCCAAGGTAGTAAACATGATATATTCTATGGTGTGTCATAAGCAAGTCATTAGAATACTTTCCTACTAAAATTATAAGACATATGCATTCAATATTTGAATAAATAAAGATAAAATAAAGCTATCTCTTGGGTTTCACTAAAAAGTCCATTGGAAGACTTGACTATTGTTGTTAAAAGACATAGGCATTTATATTATAGCGCAACAAACCACAATGCAGACTAGTAAAATAAAAACATGGTTACATGGGATTAAAACCAATGATAATCTTAATTTGATAGTGCAAACCCAACACCTTACCAACTGTGCTAACAAGTCTGTGCATACCAGTTAACCATTTTATCAGAGATTTAAGTGAATAAGCTACAATGTCCAAGGTACTAAACATGATATATTCTATGGGGTGTCATAAGCACGTCATTAGAATACTACTAAAGTTCTAAGACATGCATTCAATATTTGAATAAACAAAGATAAAATAAAGCTATCTCTTGGGTTTCACTAACAAGTCCATTGGAAGACTTGACTATTGTTGTTAAAATACATATGCATTATATTGTATAGAGCCACAAACCACACTAGTAAAAAAGAAACAAGCTTACATGGGATTCAAACCAACGACAGTCTAAATTTGAAAGTGCAAACCCAACACTTTACCAACAGTGCTAACCAGTCTGCACACAAGCCACACAATTGATCAGAAATTTACGTAAATCAGCTACAGTGTCCAAGGTTGTAAACATGATATATTCTATGGTGTGTCATAAGCAAGTCATTAGAATACTTTCCTACTAAAATTATAAGACATATGCATTCAATATTTGAATAAATAAAGATAAAATAAAGCTATCTCTTGGGTTTCACTAAAAAGTCCATTGGAAGACTTGACTATTGTTGTTAAAAGACATAGGCATTTATATTATAGCGCAACAAACCAAAATGCAGACTAGTAAAATAAAAACATGGTTACATGGGACTAAAAACCAATGACAGTCTTAATTTGATAGTGCAAACCCAACACCTTACCAACTGTGCTAACCAGTCTATGCATACCAGTCATCCATTTTATCAGAGATTTAAGTAAATAAGCTACAATGTCCATGGTACTAAACATGATATATTCTATGGGGTGTCATAAGCACGTCATTAGAATACTACTAAAGTTCTAAGACATGCATTCAATATTTGAATAAACAAAGATAAAATAAAGCTATCTCCTGGGTTTCACTAAAAAGTCCATTGGAAGACTTGACTATTGTTGTTAAAAGACATAGGCATTCATATTATAGAGCCACAAACCACACTAGTAAAATAAAAACATACTTACATGGTATTCAAACCAATTACCGTCTTAATTTGATAGTGCAAATCCAACACCTTACCAACTGTCCTAAACAGTCTGTGCATATCAGTCACCCAATTTATCAGATATTTAAGTAAATGAGCTACAATATCCAAGGTACTAAACATGATATATTCTATGGGGTGTCATAAGCAAGTCATTAGAATACTTTACTACTAAAGTTATAAGACATATGCATTCAATATTTGAATAAACAAAGACAAAATAAAGCTATCTATTGGGTTTCACTAACAAGTCCATTGGAAGACTTAATTGTTGTTAAAATGCATATGCATTACATTGTATAGAGCCACAAACCACACTAGTAAAAAAAAACAAGCTTACATGGGATTCAAACCAATGACAGTCTAAAGTTGATAGTGCAAACCCTACACTTTACCAACTGTGCTAACCAGTCTGCACACAAGCCACACAATTGATCAGAGATTTACGTAAATCAGCTACAGTGTCCAAGGTAGTAAACATGATATATTCTATGGGGTGTCATAAGCAAGTCATTAGAATACTTTACTATTAAAGTTATAAGACATATGCATTCAATATTTGAGTAAACAAAGAGAAAATAAAGCTATCTATTGGGTTTCACTTAAAAGTCTATTGGAAGACTTGACTTTGTTAAAAGACATAGGCATTCATATTATAGAGCCACAAACCACAATGCAGACTAGTAAAATAGAAAGACGCTTACATGGGATTCAAAGCAATGACAGGCTTGATTTGATAGTGCAAACCCAACACCTTACCAACTGTGCTTACAAGTCTGTGCATACCAGTCAGTCAATTTATCAGAGATTTAAGTGAATAAGCTACAATGTCCAAGGTACTAAACATGATATATTCTATGGGGTGTCATAAGCAAGTCATTAGAATACTACTAAAGTTCTAAGACATGCATTCAATATTTGAATAAAGAAAGATAAAATAAAGCTATCTCTTGGGTTTCACTAAAAAGTCCATTGGATGACTTGACTATTGTTGTTAAAAGACATAGGCATTCATATTATAGAGCCACAAACCACAATGCAGACTAGTAAAATAGAAAGATGCTTACATGGGATTCAAAGCAATGACAGGCTTGATTTGATAGTGCAAACCCAACACCTTACCAACTGTGCTTACAAGTCTGTGCATACCAGTCAGTCAATTTATCAGAGATTTAAGTGAATAAGCTACAATGTCCAAGGTACTAAACATGATATATTCTATGGGGTGTCATAAGCTAGTCATTAGAATACTACTAAAGTTCTAAGACATGCATTCAATATTTGAATAAAGAAAGATAAAATAAAGCTATCTCTTGGGTTTCACTAAAAAGTCCATTGGAAGACTTGACTATTGTTGTTAAAAGACATAAGCATTCATATTATAGAGCCACAAACCACACTAGTAAAATAAAAATATGCTTACATGGTATTCAAACCAATTACCATCTTAATTTGATAGTGCAAATCCAACACCTTACCAACTGTGCTAACCATACTGTGCATACCAGTCACACAATTTATCAGAGATTTAAGTAAATAAGCTACAATGTCCAAGGTACTAAACATGATATATTCTATGGGGTGTCATAAGCAAGTCATTAGAATACTTTCCTACTAAAGTTATAAGACATATGCATTCAATATTTGAGTAAACAAAGAGAAAAAAAAAGCTATCTATTAGGTTTTACTAAAAAGTCCATTGGAAGACTTGACTATTGTTGTTAAAAGACATAGGCATTTATATTATAGAGCAACAAACCAAAATGCAGACTAGTAAAATAAAAACATGGTTACATGGGATTAAAACCAATGACAGTCTTAATTTGATAGTGCAAACCCAACACCTTACCAACTGTGCTAACCAGTCTATGCATACCAGTCATCCATTTTATCAGAGATTTAAGTACATAAGCTACAATGTCCATGGTACTAAACATGATATATTCTATGGGGTGTCATAAGCACGTCATTAGAATACTACTAAAGTTCTAAGACATGCATTCAATATTTGAATAAACAAAGATAAAATAAAGCTATCTATTGGGTTTCACTAACAAGTCCATTGGAAGACTTAATTGTTGTTAAAATGCATATGCATTACATTGTATAGAGCCACAAACCACACTAGTAAAAAAAACAAGCTTACATGGGATTCAAACCAATGACAGTCTAAATTTGATAGTGCAAACCCTACACTTTACCAACTGTGCTAACCAGTCTGCACACAAGCCACACAATTGATCAGAGATTTACGTAAATCAGCTACAGTGTCCAAGGTAGTAAACATGATATATTCTATGGGGTGTCATAAGCAAGTCATTAGAATACTTAACTATTAAAGTTATAAGACATATGCATTCAATATTTGAGTAAACAAAGAGAAAATAAAGCTATCTATTGGGTTTCACTTAAAAGTCTATTGGAAGACTTGACTTTGTTAAAAGACATAGGCATTCATATTATAGAGCCACAAACCACATTGCAGACTAGTAAAATAGAAAGACGCTTACATGGGATTCAAAGCAATGACAGGCTTGATTTGATAGTGCAAACCCAACACCTTACCAACTGTGCTTACAAGTCTGTGCATACCAGTCAGTCAATTTATCAGAGATTTAAGTGAATAAGCTACAATGTCCAAGGTACTAAACATGATATATTCTATGGGGTGTCATAAGCAAGTCATTAGAATACTACTAAAGTTCTAAGACATGCATTCAATATTTGAATAAAGAAAGATAAAATAAAGCTATCTCTTGGGTTTCACTAAAAAGTCCATTGGATGACTTGACTATTGTTGTTAAAAGACATAGGCATTCATATTATAGAGCCACAAACCACAATGCAGACTAGTAAAATAGAAAGATGCTTACATTGGATTCAAAGCAATGACAGGCTTCATTTGATAGTGCAAACCCAACACCTTACCAACTGTGCTTACAAGTCTGTGCATACCAGTCAGTCAATTTATCAGAGATTTAAGTGAATAAGCTACAATGTCCAAGGTACTAAACATGATATATTCTATGGGGTGTCATAAGCAAGTCATTAGAATACTACTAAAGTTCTAAGACATGCATTCAATATTTGAATAAAGAAAGATAAAATAAAGCTATCTCTTGGGTTTCACTAAAAAGTCCATTGGATGACTTGACTATTGTTGTTAAAAGACATAAGCATTCATATTATAGAGCCACAAACCACACTAGTAAAATAAAAATATGCTTACATGGTATTCAAACCAATTACCATCTTAATTTGATAGTGCAAATCCAACACCTTACCAACTGTGCTAACCATACTGTGCATACCAGTCACACAATTTATCAGAGATTTAAGTAAATAAGCTACAATGTCCAAGGTACTAAACATGATATATTCTATGGGGTGTCATAAGCAAGTCATTAGAATACTACTAAAGTTCTAAGACATGCATTCAGTATTTGAATAAACAAATATTAAATAAAGCTATCTCTTGGGTTTCACTAAAAAGTCCATTGGAAGACTTGACTATTGTTGTTAAAAGACATAGGCATTCATATTATATAGCAACAAACCACAATGCAGACTAGTAAAATAAAAATATGCTTCCATGATATTCAAACCAATGACCGTCTTAATTTGATAGTGCAAACCCAACACCTTACCAACTGTCCTAAACAGTCTGTGCATATCAGTCACCCAATTTATCAGATATTTTAGTAAATAAGCTACAATGTCCAATGTACTAAACATGATATATTCTATGGGGTGTCATAAGCAAGTCATTAGAATACTACTAAAGTTCTAAGACATGCATTCAGTATTTGAATAAACAAAGATAAAATAAAGCTATCTCTTGGGTTTCACTAAAAAGTCCATTGGAAGACTTGACTATTGTTGTTAAAAGACATAGGCATTCATATTATATAGCAACAAACCACAATGCAGACTAGTAAAATAAAAATATGCTTACATGGTATTCAAACCAATGACCGTCTTAATTTGATAGTGCAAACCCAACACCTTACCAACTGTCCTAAACAGTCTATGCATATCAGTCACCCAATTTATCAGATATTTTAGTAAATAAGCTACAATGTCCAATGTACTAAACATGATATATTCTATGGGGTGTCATAAGAACGTCATTAGAATACTACTAAAGTTCTAAGACATGCATTCAATATTTGAATAAATAAAGATAAAATAAAGCTATCTCTAGGGTTTCACTAAAAAGTCCATTGGACGACTTGACTATTGTTGTTAAAAGACATAGGCATTTATATTATAGCGCAACAAACCACAATGCAGACTAGTAAAATAAAAACATGGTTACATGGGATTAAAACCAATGATAATCTTAATTTGATAGTGCAAACCCAACACCTTGCCAACTGTGCTAACAAGTCTGTGCATACCAGTTAACCATTTTATCAGAGATTTAAGTGAATAAGCTACAATGTCCAAGGTACTAAACATGATATATTCTATGGGGTGTCATAAGCACGTCATTAGAATACTACTAAAGTTCTAAGACATGCATTCAATATTTGAATAAACAAAGATAAAATAAAGCTATCTCTTGGGTTTCACTAACAAGTCCATTGGAAGACTTGACTATTGTTGTTAAAATACATATGCATTATATTGTATAGAGCCACAAACCACACTAGTAAAAAAGAAACAAGTTTACATGGGATTCAAACCAACGACAGTCTAAATTTGAAAGTGCAAACCCAACACTTTACCAACAGTGCTAACCAGTCTGCACACAAGCCACACAATTGATCAGAAATTTACGTAAATCAGCTACAGTGTCCAAGGTTGTAAACATGATATATTCTATGGTGTGTCATAAGCAAGTCATTAGAATACTTTCCTACTAAAATTATAAGACATATGCATTCAATATTTGAATAAATAAAGATAAAATAAAGCTATCTCTTGGGTTTCACTAAAAAGTCCATTGGAAGACTTGACTATTGTTAAAAGACATAGGCATTTATATTATAGCGCAACAAACCAAAATGCAGACTAGTAAAATAAAAACATGGTTACATGGGACTAAAAACCAATGACAGTCTTAATTTGATAGTGCAAACCCAACACCTTACCAACTGTGCTAACCAGTCTATGCATACCAGTCATCCATTTTATCAGAGATTTAAGTAAATAAGCTACAATGTCCATGGTACTAAACATGATATATTCTATGGGGTGTCATAAGCACGTCATTAGAATACTACTAAAGTTCTAAGACATGCATTCAATATTTGAATAAACAAAGATAAAATAAAGCTATCTCCTGGGTTTCACTAAAAAGTCCATTGGAAGACTTGACTATTGTTGTTAAAAGACATAGGCATTCATATTATAGAGCCACAAACCACACTAGTAAAATAAAAATATGCTTACATGGTATTCAAACCAATTACCATCTTAATTTGATAGTGCAAATCCAACACCTTACCAACTGTGCTAACCATACTGTGCATACCAGTCACACAATTTATCAGAGATTTAAGTAAATGAGCTACAATATCCAAGGTATTAAACATGATATATTCTATGGGGTGTCATAAGCAAGTCATTAGAATACTTTACTACTAAAGTTATAAGACATATGCATTCAATATTTGAATAAACAAAGACAAAATAAAGCTATCTATTGGGTTTCACTAACAAGTCCATTGGAAGACTTAATTGTTGTTAAAATGCATATGCATTACATTGTATAGAGCCACAAACCACACTAGTAAAAAAAAAACAAGCTTACATGGGATTCAAACCAATGACAGTCTAAATTTGATAGTGCAAACCCTACACTTTACCAACTGTGCTAACCAGTCTGCACACAAGCCACACAATTGATCAGAGATTTACGTAAATCAGCTACAGTGTCCAAGGTAGTAAACATGATATATTCTATGGGGTGTCATAAGCAAGTCATTAGAATACTTTACTATTAAAGTTATAAGACATATGCATTCAATATTTGAGTAAACAAAGAGAAAATAAATCTATCTATTGGGTTTCACTTAAAAGTCTATTGGAAGACTTGACTTTGTTAAAAGACATAGGCATTCATATTATAGAGCCACAAACCACAATGCAGACTAGTAAAATAGAAAGACGCTTACATGGGATTCAAAGCAATGACAGGCTTGATTTGATAGTGCAAACCCAACACCTTACCAACTGTGCTTACAAGTCTGTGCATACCAGTCAGTCAATTTATCAGAGATTTAAGTGAATAAGCTACAATGTCCAAGGTACTAAACATGATATATTCTATGGGGTGTCATAAGCAAGTCATTAGAATACTACTAAAGTTCTAAGACATGCATTCAATATTTGAATAAACAAAGATAAAATAAAGCTATCTCCTGGGTTTCACTAAAAAGTCCATTGGAAGACTTGACTATTGTTGTTAAAAGACATAGGCATTCATATTATAGAGCCACAAACCACACTAGTAAAATAAAAATATGCTTACATGGTATTCAAACCAATTACCATCTTAATTTGATAGTGCAAATCCAACACCTTACCAACTGTGCTAACCATACTGTGCATACCAGTCACACAATTTATCAGAGATTTAGGTAAATAAGCTACAATGTCCAAGGTACTAAACATGATATATTCTATGGGGTGTCATAAGCAAGTCATTAGAATACTACTAAAGTTCTAAGACATGCATTCAGTATTTGAATAAACAAAGATAAAATAAAGCTATCTCTTGGGTTTCACTAAAAAGTCCATTGGAAGACTTGACTATTGTTGTTAAAAGACATAGGCATTCATATTATATAGCAACAAACCACAATGCAGACTAGTAAAATAAAAATATGCTTACATGGTATTCAAACCAATGACCGTCTTAATTTGATAGTGCAAACCCAACACCTTACCAACTGTCCTAAACAGTCTGTGCATATCAGTCACCCAATTTATCAGATATTTTAGTAAATAAGCTACAATTTCCAATGTACTAAACATGATATATTCTATGGGGTGTCATAAGAACGTCATTAGAATACTACTAAAGTTCTAAGACATGCATTCAATATTTGAATAAATAAAGATAAAATAAAGCTATCTCTAGGGTTTCACTAAAAAGTCCATTGGAAGACTTGACTATTGTTGTTAAAAGACATAGGCATTTATATTATAGCGCAACAAACCACAATGCAGACTAGTAAAATAAAAACATGGTTACATGGGATTAAAACCAATGATAATCTTAATTTGATAGTGCAAACCCAACACCTTACCAACTGTGCTAACAAGTCTGTGCATACCAGTTAACCATTTTATCAGAGATTTAAGTGAATAAGCTACAATGTCCAAGGTACTAAACATGATATATTCTATGGGGTGTCATAAGCACGTCATTAGAATACTACTAAAGTTCTAAGACATGCATTCAATATTTGAATAAAGAAAGATAAAATAAAGCTATCTCTTGGGTTTCACTAAAAAGTCCATTGGATGACTTGACTATTGTTAAAAGACATAAGCATTCATATTATAGAGCCACAAACCACACTAGTAAAATAAAAACATGCTTACATGGTATTCAAACCAATGACCGTCTTAATTTGATAGTGCAAACCCAACACCTTACCAACTGTCCTAAACAGTCTGTGCATATCAGTCACCCAATTTATCAGATATTTAAGTAAATAAGCTACAATGTCCAATGTACTAAACATGATATATTCTATGGGGTGTCATAAGCACGTCATTAGAATACTACTAAAGTTCTAAGACATGCATTCAATATTTGAATAAACAAAGATAAAATAAAGCTATCTCTTGGGTTTCACTAAAAAGTCCATTGGAAGACTTGACTATTGTTGTTAAAATACATATGCATTATATTGTATAGAGCCACAAACCACACTAGTAAAAAAGAAACAAGCTTACATGGGATTCAAACCAACGACAGTCTACATTTGATAGTGCAAACCCAACACTTTACCAACTGTGCTAACCAGTCTGCACACAAGCCACACAATTGATCAGAAATTTACGTAAATCAGCTACAGTGTCCAAGGTAGTAAACATGATATATTCTATGGTGTGTCATAAGCAAGTCATTAGAATACTTTCCTACTAAAATTATAAGACATATGCATTCAATATTTGAATAAATAAAGATAAAATAAAGCTATCTCTTGGGTTTCACTAAAAAGTCCATTGGAAGACTTGACTATTGTTGTTAAAAGACATAGGCATTTATATTATAGAGCAACAAACCAAAATGCAGACTAGTAAAATAAAAACATGGTTACATGGGACTAAAAACCAATGACAGTCTTAATTTGATAGTGCAAACCCAACACCTTACCAACTGTGCTAACCAGTCTATGCATACCAGTCATCCATTTTATCAGAGATTTAAGTAAATAAGCTACAATGTCCATGGTACTAAACATGATATATTCTATGGGGTGTCATAAGCACGTCATTAGAATACTACTAAAGTTCTAAGACATGCATTCAATATTTGAATAAACAAAGATAAAATAAAGCTATCTCCTGGGTTTCACTAAAAAGTCCATTGGAAGACTTGACTATTGTTGTTAAAAGACATAGGCATTCATATTATAGAGCCACAAACCACAATGCAGACTAGTAAAATAAAAACATGGTTACATGGGATTAAAACCAATGATAATCTTAATTTGATAGTGCAAACCCAACACCTTACCAACTGTGCTAACAAGTCTGTGCATACCAGTTAACCATTTTATCAGAGATTTAAGTGAATAAGCTACAATGTCCAAGGTACTAAACATGATATATTCTATGGGGTGTCATAAGCACGTCATTAGAATACTACTAAAGTTCTAAGACATGCATTCAATATTTGAATAAACAAAGATAAAATAAAGCTATCTCTTGGGTTTCACTAACAAGTCCATTGGAAGACTTGACTATTGTTGTTAAAATACATATGCATTATATTGTATAGAGCCACAAACCACACTAGTAAAAAAGAAACAAGTTTACATGGGATTCAAACCAACGACAGTCTAAATTTGAAAGTGCAAACCCAACACTTTACCAACAGTGCTAACCAGTCTGCACACAAGCCACACAATTGATCAGAAATTTACGTAAATCAGCTACAGTGTCCAAGGTTGTAAACATGATATATTCTATGGTGTGTCATAAGCAAGTCATTAGAATACTTTCCTACTAAAATTATAAGACATATGCATTCAATATTTGAATAAATAAAGATAAAATAAAGCTATCTCTTGGGTTTCACTAAAAAGTCCATTGGAAGACTTGACTATTGTTAAAAGACATAGGCATTTATATTATAGCGCAACAAACCAAAATGCAGACTAGTAAAATAAAAACATGGTTACATGGGACTAAAAACCAATGACAGTCTTAATTTGATAGTGCAAACCCAACACCTTACCAACTGTGCTAACCAGTCTATGCATACCAGTCATCCATTTTATCAGAGATTTAAGTAAATAAGCTACAATGTCCATGGTACTAAACATGATATATTCTATGGGGTGTCATAAGCACGTCATTAGAATACTACTAAAGTTCTAAGACATGCATTCAATATTTGAATAAACAAAGATAAAATAAAGCTATCTCCTGGGTTTCACTAAAAAGTCCATTGGAAGACTTGACTATTGTTGTTAAAAGACATAGGCATTCATATTATAGAGCCACAAACCACACTAGTAAAATAAAAATATGCTTACATGGTATTCAAACCAATTACCATCTTAATTTGATAGTGCAAATCCAACACCTTACCAACTGTGCTAACCATACTGTGCATACCAGTCACACAATTTATCAGAGATTTAAGTAAATGAGCTACAATATCCAAGGTATTAAACATGATATATTCTATGGGGTGTCATAAGCAAGTCATTAGAATACTTTACTACTAAAGTTATAAGACATATGCATTCAATATTTGAATAAACAAAGACAAAATAAAGCTATCTATTGGGTTTCACTAACAAGTCCATTGGAAGACTTAATTGTTGTTAAAATGCATATGCATTACATTGTATAGAGCCACAAACCACACTAGTAAAAAAAAAACAAGCTTACATGGGATTCAAACCAATGACAGTCTAAATTTGATAGTGCAAACCCTACACTTTACCAACTGTGCTAACCAGTCTGCACACAAGCCACACAATTGATCAGAGATTTACGTAAATCAGCTACAGTGTCCAAGGTAGTAAACATGATATATTCTATGGGGTGTCATAAGCAAGTCATTAGAATACTTTACTATTAAAGTTATAAGACATATGCATTCAATATTTGAGTAAACAAAGAGAAAATAAATCTATCTATTGGGTTTCACTTAAAAGTCTATTGGAAGACTTGACTTTGTTAAAAGACATAGGCATTCATATTATAGAGCCACAAACCACAATGCAGACTAGTAAAATAGAAAGACGCTTACATGGGATTCAAAGCAATGACAGGCTTGATTTGATAGTGCAAACCCAACACCTTACCAACTGTGCTTACAAGTCTGTGCATACCAGTCAGTCAATTTATCAGAGATTTAAGTGAATAAGCTACAATGTCCAAGGTACTAAACATGATATATTCTATGGGGTGTCATAAGCAAGTCATTAGAATACTACTAAAGTTCTAAGACATGCATTCAATATTTGAATAAAGAAAGATAAAATAAAGCTATCTCTTGGGTTTCACTAAAAAGTCCATTGGATGACTTGACTATTGTTGTTAAAAGACATAGGCATTCATATTATAGAGCCACAAACCACAATGCAGACTAGTAAAATAGAAAGATGCTTACATTGGATTCAAAGCAATGACAGGCTTCATTTGATAGTGCAAACCCAACACCTTACCAACTGTGCTTACAAGTCTGTGCATACCAGTCAGTCAATTTATCAGAGATTTAAGTGAATAAGCTACAATGTCCAAGGTACTAAACATGATATATTCTATGGGGTGTCATAAGCAAGTCATTAGAATACTACTAAAGTTCTAAGACATGCATTCAATATTTGAATAAAGAAAGATAAAATAAAGCTATCTCTTGGGTTTCACTAAAAAGTCCATTGGATGACTTGACTATTGTTGTTAAAAGACATAAGCATTCATATTATAGAGCCACAAACCACACTAGTAAAATAAAAATATGCTTACATGGTATTCAAACCAATTACCATCTTAATTTGATAGTGCAAATCCAACACCTTACCAACTGTGCTAACCATACTGTGCATACCAGTCACACAATTTATCAGAGATTTAAGTAAATAAGCTACAATGTCCAAGGTACTAAACATGATATATTCTATGGGGTGTCATAAGCAAGTCATTAGAATACTACTAAAGTTCTAAGACATGCATTCAGTATTTGAATAAACAAATATTAAATAAAGCTATCTCTTGGGTTTCACTAAAAAGTCCATTGGAAGACTTGACTATTGTTGTTAAAAGACATAGGCATTCATATTATATAGCAACAAACCACAATGCAGACTAGTAAAATAAAAATATGCTTCCATGATATTCAAACCAATGACCGTCTTAATTTGATAGTGCAAACCCAACACCTTACCAACTGTCCTAAACAGTCTGTGCATATCAGTCACCCAATTTATCAGATATTTTAGTAAATAAGCTACAATGTCCAATGTACTAAACATGATATATTCTATGGGGTGTCATAAGCAAGTCATTAGAATACTACTAAAGTTCTAAGACATGCATTCAGTATTTGAATAAACAAAGATAAAATAAAGCTATCTCTTGGGTTTCACTAAAAAGTCCATTGGAAGACTTGACTATTGTTGTTAAAAGACATAGGCATTCATATTATATAGCAACAAACCACAATGCAGACTAGTAAAATAAAAATATGCTTACATGGTATTCAAACCAATGACCGTCTTAATTTGATAGTGCAAACCCAACACCTTACCAACTGTCCTAAACAGTCTATGCATATCAGTCACCCAATTTATCAGATATTTTAGTAAATAAGCTACAATGTCCAATGTACTAAACATGATATATTCTATGGGGTGTCATAAGAACGTCATTAGAATACTACTAAAGTTCTAAGACATGCATTCAATATTTGAATAAATAAAGATAAAATAAAGCTATCTCTAGGGTTTCACTAAAAAGTCCATTGGAAGACTTGACTATTGTTGTTAAAAGACATAGGCATTTATATTATAGCGCAACAAACCACAATGCAGACTAGTAAAATAAAAACATGGTTACATGGGATTAAAACCAATGATAATCTTAATTTGATAGTGCAAACCCAACACCTTACCAACTGTGCTAACAAGTCTGTGCATACCAGTTAACCATTTTATCAGAGATTTAAGTGAATAAGCTACAATGTCCAAGGTACTAAACATGATATATTCTATGGGGTGTCATAAGCACGTCATTAGAATACTACTAAAGTTCTAAGACATGCATTCAATATTTGAATAAACAAAGATAAAATAAAGCTATCTCTTGGGTTTCACTAACAAGTCCATTGGAAGACTTGACTATTGTTGTTAAAATACATATGCATTATATTGTATAGAGCCACAAACCACACTAGTAAAAAAGAAACAAGTTTACATGGGATTCAAACCAACGACAGTCTAAATTTGAAAGTGCAAACCCAACACTTTACCAACAGTGCTAACCAGTCTGCACACAAGCCACACAATTGATCAGAAATTTACGTAAATCAGCTACAGTGTCCAAGGTTGTAAACATGATATATTCTATGGTGTGTCATAAGCAAGTCATTAGAATACTTTCCTACTAAAATTATAAGACATATGCATTCAATATTTGAATAAATAAAGATAAAATAAAGCTATCTCTTGGGTTTCACTAAAAAGTCCATTGGAAGACTTGACTATTGTTAAAAGACATAGGCATTTATATTATAGCGCAACAAACCAAAATGCAGACTAGTAAAATAAAAACATGGTTACATGGGACTAAAAACCAATGACAGTCTTAATTTGATAGTGCAAACCCAACACCTTACCAACTGTGCTAACCAGTCTATGCATACCAGTCATCCATTTTATCAGAGATTTAAGTAAATAAGCTACAATGTCCATGGTACTAAACATGATATATTCTATGGGGTGTCATAAGCACGTCATTAGAATACTACTAAAGTTCTAAGACATGCATTCAATATTTGAATAAACAAAGATAAAATAAAGCTATCTCCTGGGTTTCACTAAAAAGTCCATTGGAAGACTTGACTATTGTTGTTAAAAGACATAGGCATTCATATTATAGAGCCACAAACCACACTAGTAAAATAAAAATATGCTTACATGGTATTCAAACCAATTACCATCTTAATTTGATAGTGCAAATCCAACACCTTACCAACTGTGCTAACCATACTGTGCATACCAGTCACACAATTTATCAGAGATTTAAGTAAATGAGCTACAATATCCAAGGTATTAAACATGATATATTCTATGGGGTGTCATAAGCAAGTCATTAGAATACTTTACTACTAAAGTTATAAGACATATGCATTCAATATTTGAATAAACAAAGACAAAATAAAGCTATCTATTGGGTTTCACTAACAAGTCCATTGGAAGACTTAATTGTTGTTAAAATGCATATGCATTACATTGTATAGAGCCACAAACCACACTAGTAAAAAAAAAACAAGCTTACATGGGATTCAAACCAATGACAGTCTAAATTTGATAGTGCAAACCCTACACTTTACCAACTGTGCTAACCAGTCTGCACACAAGCCACACAATTGATCAGAGATTTACGTAAATCAGCTACAGTGTCCAAGGTAGTAAACATGATATATTCTATGGGGTGTCATAAGCAAGTCATTAGAATACTTTACTATTAAAGTTATAAGACATATGCATTCAATATTTGAGTAAACAAAGAGAAAATAAATCTATCTATTGGGTTTCACTTAAAAGTCTATTGGAAGACTTGACTTTGTTAAAAGACATAGGCATTCATATTATAGAGCCACAAACCACAATGCAGACTAGTAAAATAGAAAGACGCTTACATGGGATTCAAAGCAATGACAGGCTTGATTTGATAGTGCAAACCCAACACCTTACCAACTGTGCTTACAAGTCTGTGCATACCAGTCAGTCAATTTATCAGAGATTTAAGTGAATAAGCTACAATGTCCAAGGTACTAAACATGATATATTCTATGGGGTGTCATAAGCAAGTCATTAGAATACTACTAAAGTTCTAAGACATGCATTCAATATTTGAATAAACAAAGATAAAATAAAGCTATCTCCTGGGTTTCACTAAAAAGTCCATTGGAAGACTTGACTATTGTTGTTAAAAGACATAGGCATTCATATTATAGAGCCACAAACCACACTAGTAAAATAAAAATATGCTTACATGGTATTCAAACCAATTACCATCTTAATTTGATAGTGCAAATCCAACACCTTACCAACTGTGCTAACCATACTGTGCATACCAGTCACACAATTTATCAGAGATTTAGGTAAATAAGCTACAATGTCCAAGGTACTAAACATGATATATTCTATGGGGTGTCATAAGCAAGTCATTAGAATACTACTAAAGTTCTAAGACATGCATTCAGTATTTGAATAAACAAAGATAAAATAAAGCTATCTCTTGGGTTTCACTAAAAAGTCCATTGGAAGACTTGACTATTGTTGTTAAAAGACATAGGCATTCATATTATATAGCAACAAACCACAATGCAGACTAGTAAAATAAAAATATGCTTACATGGTATTCAAACCAATGACCGTCTTAATTTGATAGTGCAAACCCAACACCTTACCAACTGTCCTAAACAGTCTGTGCATATCAGTCACCCAATTTATCAGATATTTTAGTAAATAAGCTACAATTTCCAATGTACTAAACATGATATATTCTATGGGGTGTCATAAGAACGTCATTAGAATACTACTAAAGTTCTAAGACATGCATTCAATATTTGAATAAATAAAGATAAAATAAAGCTATCTCTAGGGTTTCACTAAAAAGTCCATTGGAAGACTTGACTATTGTTGTTAAAAGACATAGGCATTTATATTATAGCGCAACAAACCACAATGCAGACTAGTAAAATAAAAACATGGTTACATGGGATTAAAACCAATGATAATCTTAATTTGATAGTGCAAACCCAACACCTTACCAACTGTGCTAACAAGTCTGTGCATACCAGTTAACCATTTTATCAGAGATTTAAGTGAATAAGCTACAATGTCCAAGGTACTAAACATGATATATTCTATGGGGTGTCATAAGCACGTCATTAGAATACTACTAAAGTTCTAAGACATGCATTCAATATTTGAATAAAGAAAGATAAAATAAAGCTATCTCTTGGGTTTCACTAAAAAGTCCATTGGATGACTTGACTATTGTTAAAAGACATAAGCATTCATATTATAGAGCCACAAACCACACTAGTAAAATAAAAACATGCTTACATGGTATTCAAACCAATGACCGTCTTAATTTGATAGTGCAAACCCAACACCTTACCAACTGTCCTAAACAGTCTGTGCATATCAGTCACCCAATTTATCAGATATTTAAGTAAATAAGCTACAATGTCCAATGTACTAAACATGATATATTCTATGGGGTGTCATAAGCACGTCATTAGAATACTACTAAAGTTCTAAGACATGCATTCAATATTTGAATAAACAAAGATAAAATAAAGCTATCTCTTGGGTTTCACTAAAAAGTCCATTGGAAGACTTGACTATTGTTGTTAAAATACATATGCATTATATTGTATAGAGCCACAAACCACACTAGTAAAAAAGAAACAAGCTTACATGGGATTCAAACCAACGACAGTCTACATTTGATAGTGCAAACCCAACACTTTACCAACTGTGCTAACCAGTCTGCACACAAGCCACACAATTGATCAGAAATTTACGTAAATCAGCTACAGTGTCCAAGGTAGTAAACATGATATATTCTATGGTGTGTCATAAGCAAGTCATTAGAATACTTTCCTACTAAAATTATAAGACATATGCATTCAATATTTGAATAAATAAAGATAAAATAAAGCTATCTCTTGGGTTTCACTAAAAAGTCCATTGGAAGACTTGACTATTGTTGTTAAAAGACATAGGCATTTATATTATAGAGCAACAAACCAAAATGCAGACTAGTAAAATAAAAACATGGTTACATGGGACTAAAAACCAATGACAGTCTTAATTTGATAGTGCAAACCCAACACCTTACCAACTGTGCTAACCAGTCTATGCATACCAGTCATCCATTTTATCAGAGATTTAAGTAAATAAGCTACAATGTCCATGGTACTAAACATGATATATTCTATGGGGTGTCATAAGCACGTCATTAGAATACTACTAAAGTTCTAAGACATGCATTCAATATTTGAATAAACAAAGATAAAATAAAGCTATCTCCTGGGTTTCACTAAAAAGTCCATTGGAAGACTTGACTATTGTTGTTAAAAGACATAGGCATTCATATTATAGAGCCACAAACCACAATGCAGACTAGTAAAATAAAAACATGGTTACATGGGATTAAAACCAATGATAATCTTAATTTGATAGTGCAAACCCAACACCTTACCAACTGTGCTAACAAGTCTGTGCATACCAGTTAACCATTTTATCAGAGATTTAAGTGAATAAGCTACAATGTCCAAGGTACTAAACATGATATATTCTATGGGGTGTCATAAGCACGTCATTAGAATACTACTAAAGTTCTAAGACATGCATTCAATATTTGAATAAACAAAGATAAAATAAAGCTATCTCTTGGGTTTCACTAACAAGTCCATTGGAAGACTTGACTATTGTTGTTAAAATACATATGCATTATATTGTATAGAGCCACAAACCACACTAGTAAAAAAGAAACAAGTTTACATGGGATTCAAACCAACGACAGTCTAAATTTGAAAGTGCAAACCCAACACTTTACCAACAGTGCTAACCAGTCTGCACACAAGCCACACAATTGATCAGAAATTTACGTAAATCAGCTACAGTGTCCAAGGTTGTAAACATGATATATTCTATGGTGTGTCATAAGCAAGTCATTAGAATACTTTCCTACTAAAATTATAAGACATATGCATTCAATATTTGAATAAATAAAGATAAAATAAAGCTATCTCTTGGGTTTCACTAAAAAGTCCATTGGAAGACTTGACTATTGTTAAAAGACATAGGCATTTATATTATAGCGCAACAAACCAAAATGCAGACTAGTAAAATAAAAACATGGTTACATGGGACTAAAAACCAATGACAGTCTTAATTTGATAGTGCAAACCCAACACCTTACCAACTGTGCTAACCAGTCTATGCATACCAGTCATCCATTTTATCAGAGATTTAAGTAAATAAGCTACAATGTCCATGGTACTAAACATGATATATTCTATGGGGTGTCATAAGCACGTCATTAGAATACTACTAAAGTTCTAAGACATGCATTCAATATTTGAATAAACAAAGATAAAATAAAGCTATCTCCTGGGTTTCACTAAAAAGTCCATTGGAAGACTTGACTATTGTTGTTAAAAGACATAGGCATTCATATTATAGAGCCACAAACCACACTAGTAAAATAAAAACATGCTTACATGGTATTCAAACCAATTACCATCTTAATTTGATAGTGCAAATCCAACACCTTACCAACTGTGCTAACCATACTGTGCATACCAGTCACACAATTTATCAGAGATTTAAGTAAATGAGCTACAATATCCAAGGTATTAAACATGATATATTCTATGGGGTGTCATAAGCAAGTCATTAGAATACTTTACTACTAAAGTTATAAGACATATGCATTCAATATTTGAATAAACAAAGACAAAATAAAGCTATCTATTGGGTTTCACTAACAAGTCCATTGGAAGACTTAATTGTTGTTAAAATGCATATGCATTACATTGTATAGAGCCACAAACCACACTAGTAAAAAAAAAACAAGCTTACATGGGATTCAAACCAATGACAGTCTAAATTTGATAGTGCAAACCCTACACTTTACCAACTGTGCTAACCAGTCTGCACACAAGCCACACAATTGATCAGAGATTTACGTAAATCAGCTACAGTGTCCAAGGTAGTAAACATGATATATTCTATGGGGTGTCATAAGCAAGTCATTAGAATACTTTACTATTAAAGTTATAAGACATATGCATTCAATATTTGAGTAAACAAAGAGAAAATAAATCTATCTATTGGGTTTCACTTAAAAGTCTATTGGAAGACTTGACTTTGTTAAAAGACATAGGCATTCATATTATAGAGCCACAAACCACAATGCAGACTAGTAAAATAGAAAGACGCTTACATGGGATTCAAAGCAATGACAGGCTTGATTTGATAGTGCAAACCCAACACCTTACCAACTGTGCTTACAAGTCTGTGCATACCAGTCAGTCAATTTATCAGAGATTTAAGTGAATAAGCTACAATGTCCAAGGTACTAAACATGATATATTCTATGGGGTGTCATAAGCAAGTCATTAGAATACTACTAAAGTTCTAAGACATGCATTCAATATTTGAATAAACAAAGATAAAATAAAGCTATCTCCTGGGTTTCACTAAAAAGTCCATTGGAAGACTTGACTATTGTTGTTAAAAGACATAGGCATTCATATTATAGAGCCACAAACCACACTAGTAAAATAAAAATATGCTTACATGGTATTCAAACCAATTACCATCTTAATTTGATAGTGCAAATCCAACACCTTACCAACTGTGCTAACCATACTGTGCATACCAGTCACACAATTTATCAGAGATTTAGGTAAATAAGCTACAATGTCCAAGGTACTAAACATGATATATTCTATGGGGTGTCATAAGCAAGTCATTAGAATACTACTAAAGTTCTAAGACATGCATTCAGTATTTGAATAAACAAAGATAAAATAAAGCTATCTCTTGGGTTTCACTAAAAAGTCCATTGGAAGACTTGACTATTGTTGTTAAAAGACATAGGCATTCATATTATATAGCAACAAACCACAATGCAGACTAGTAAAATAAAAATATGCTTACATGGTATTCAAACCAATGACCGTCTTAATTTGATAGTGCAAACCCAACACCTTACCAACTGTCCTAAACAGTCTGTGCATATCAGTCACCCAATTTATCAGATATTTTAGTAAATAAGCTACAATGTCCAATGTACTAAACATGATATATTCTATGGGGTGTCATAAGAACGTCATTAGAATACTACTAAAGTTCTAAGACATGCATTCAATATTTGAATAAATAAAGATAAAATAAAGCTATCTCTAGGGTTTCACTAAAAAGTCCATTGGAAGACTTGACTATTGTTGTTAAAAGACATAGGCATTTATATTATAGCGCAACAAACCACAATGCAGACTAGTAAAATAAAAACATGGTTACATGGGATTAAAACCAATGATAATCTTAATTTGATAGTGCAAACCCAACACCTTACCAACTGTGCTAACAAGTCTGTGCATACCAGTTAACCATTTTATCAGAGATTTAAGTGAATAAGCTACAATGTCCAAGGTACTAAACATGATATATTCTATGGGGTGTCATAAGCACGTCATTAGAATACTACTAAAGTTCTAAGACATGCATTCAATATTTGAATAAAGAAAGATAAAATAAAGCTATCTCTTGGGTTTCACTAAAAAGTCCATTGGATGACTTGACTATTGTTAAAAGACATAAGCATTCATATTATAGAGCCACAAACCACACTAGTAAAATAAAAACATGCTTACATGGTATTCAAACCAATGACCGTCTTAATTTGATAGTGCAAAGCCAACACCTTACCAACTGTCCTAAACAGTCTGTGCATATCAGTCACCCAATTTATCAGATATTTAAGTAAATAAGCTACAATGTCCAATGTACTAAACATGATATATTCTATGGGGTGTCATAAGCACGTCATTAGAATACTACTAAAGTTCTAAGACATGCATTCAATATTTGAATAAACAAAGATAAAATAAAGCTATCTCTTGGGTTTCACTAAAAAGTCCATTGGAAGACTTGACTATTGTTGTTAAAATACATATGCATTATATTGTATAGAGCCACAAACCACACTAGTAAAAAAGAAACAAGCTTACATGGGATTCAAACCAACGACAGTCTACATTTGATAGTGCAAACCCAACACTTTACCAACTGTGCTAACCAGTCTGCACACAAGCCACACAATTGATCAGAAATTTACGTAAATCAGCTACAGTGTCCAAGGTAGTAAACATGATATATTCTATGGTGTGTCATAAGCAAGTCATTAGAATACTTTCCTACTAAAATTATAAGACATATGCATTCAATATTTGAATAAATAAAGATAAAATAAAGCTATCTCTTGGGTTTCACTAAAAAGTCCATTGGAAGACTTGACTATTGTTGTTAAAAGACATAGGCATTTATATTATAGAGCAACAAACCAAAATGCAGACTAGTAAAATAAAAACATGGTTACATGGGACTAAAAACCAATGACAGTCTTAATTTGATAGTGCAAACCCAACACCTTACCAACTGTGCTAACCAGTCTATGCATACCAGTCATCCATTTTATCAGAGATTTAAGTAAATAAGCTACAATGTCCATGGTACTAAACATGATATATTCTATGGGGTGTCATAAGCACGTCATTAGAATACTACTAAAGTTCTAAGACATGCATTCAATATTTGAATAAACAAAGATAAAATAAAGCTATCTCCTGGGTTTCACTAAAAAGTCCTTTGGAAGACTTGACTATTGTTGTTAAAAGACATAGGCATTCATATTATAGAGCCACAAACCACACTAGTAAAATAAAAATATGCTTACATGGTATTCAAACCAATTACCATCTTAATTTGATAGTGCAAATCCAACACCTTACCAACTGTGCTAACCATACTGTGCATACCAGTCACACAATTTATCAGAGATTTAAGTAAATGAGCTACAATATCCAAGGTACTAAACATGATATATTCTATGGGGTGTCATAAGCAAGTCATTAGAATACTTTACTACTAAAGTTATAAGACATATGCATTCAATATTTGAATAAACAAAGACAAAATAAAGCTATCTATTGGGTTTCACTAACAAGTCCATTGGAAGACTTAATTGTTGTTAAAATGCATATGCATTACATTGTATAGAGCCACAAACCACACTAGTAAAAAAAAAACAAGCTTACATGGGATTCAAACCAATGACAGTCTAAATTTGATAGTGCAAACCCTACACTTTACCAACTGTGCTAACCAGTCTGCACACAAGCCACACAATTGATCAGAGATTTACGTAAATCAGCTACAGTGTCCAAGGTAGTAAACATGATATATTCTATGGGGTGTCATAAGCAAGTCATTAGAATACTTTACTATTAAAGTTATAAGACATATGCATTCAATATTTGAGTAAACAAAGAGAAAATAAAGCTATCTATTGGGTTTCACTTAAAAGTCTATTGGAAGACTTGACTTTGTTAAAAGACATAGGCATTCATATTATAGAGCCACAAACCACAATGCAGACTAGTAAAATAGAAAGACGCTTACATGGGATTCAAAGCAATGACAGGCTTGATTTGATAGTGCAAACCCAACACCTTACCAACTGTGCTTACAAGTCTGTGCATACCAGTCAGTCAATTTATCAGAGATTTAAGTGAATAAGCTACAATGTCCAAGGTACTAAACATGATATATTCTATGGGGTGTCATAAGCAAGTCATTAGAATACTACTAAAGTTCTAAGACATGCATTCAATATTTGAATAAAGAAAGATAAAATAAAGCTATCTCTTGGGTTTCACTAAAAAGTCCATTGGATGACTTGACTATTGTTGTTAAAAGACATAAGCATTCATATTATAGAGCCACAAACCACAATAGTAAAATAAAAATATGCTTACATGGTATTCAAACCAATTACCATCTTAATTTGATAGTGCAAATCCAACACCTTACCAACTGTGCTAACCATACTGTGCATACCAGTCACACAATTTATCAGAGATTTAAGTAAATAAGCTACAATGTCCAAGGTACTAAACATGATATATTCTATGGGGTGTCATAAGCAAGTCATTAGAATACTACTAAAGTTCTAAGACATGCATTCAGTATTTGAATAAACAAAGATAAAATAAAGCTATCTCTTGGGTTTCACTAAAAAGTCCATTGGAAGACTTGACTATTGTTGTTAAAAGACATAGGCATTCATATTATATAGCAACAAACCACAATGCAGACTAGTAAAATAAAAATATGCTTACATGGTATTCAAACCAATGACCGCCTTCATTTGATAGTGCAAACCCAACACCTTACCAATTGTCCTAAACAGTCTGTGCATATCAGTCACCCAATTTATCAGATATTTTAGTAAATAAGCTACAATGTCCAATGTACTAAACATGATATATTCTATGGGGTGTCATAAGAACGTCATTAGAATACTACTAAAGTTCTAAGACATGCATTCAATATTTGAATAAATAAAGATAAAATAAAGCTATCTCTTGGGTTTCACTAAAAAGTCCATTGGAAGACTTGACTATTGTTGTTAAAAGACATAGGCATTTATATTATAGTGCAACAAACCACAATGCAGACTAGTAAAATAAAAACATGGTTACATGGGATTAAAACCAATGATAATCTTACTTTGATAGTGCAAACCCAACACCTTACCAACTGTGCTAACAAGTCTGTGCATACCAGTTAACCATTTTATCAGAGATTTAAGTGAATAAGCTACAATGTCCAAGGTACTAAACATGATATATTCTATGGGGTGTCATAAGCACGTCATTAGAATACTACTAAAGTTCTAAGACATGCATTCAATATTTGAATAAAGAAAGATAAAATAAAGCTATCTCTTGGGTTTCACTAAAAAGTCCATTGGATGACATGACTATTGTTGTTAAAAGACATAAGCATTCATATTATAGAGCCACAAACCACACTAGTAAAATAAAAACATGTTTACATGGTATTCAAACCAATGACCGTCTTAATTTGATAGTGCAAACCCAACACCTTACCAACTGTCCTAAACAGTCTGTGCATATCAGTCACCCAATTTATCAGATATTTAAGTAAATAAGCTACAATGTCCAATGTACTAAACATGATATATTCTATGGGGTGTCATAAGCACGTCATTAGAATACTACTAAAGTTCTAAGACATGCATTCAATATTTGAATAAACAAAGATAAAATAAAGCTATCTCTTGGGTTTCACTAAAAAGTCCATTGGAAAACTTGACTATTGTTGTTAAAAGACATAGGCATTTATATTATAGAGCCACAAACCACAATGCAGACTAGTAAAATAGAAAGACGGTTACATGGGATTCTAAGCCACGACAGTCTAAATTTGATAGTGCAAACCCAACACTTTACCAACTGTGCTAACCAGTCTGCACACAAGCCACACAATTGATCAGAGATTTACGTAAATCAGCTACAGTGTCCAAGGTAGTAAACATGATATATTCTATGGGGTGTCATAAGCAAGTCATTAGAATACTTTCCTACTAAAATTATAAGACATATGCATTCAATATTTGAGTAAACAAAGAGAAAAAAAAGCTATCTATTGGGTTTCACTAAAAAGTCCATTGGAAGACTTGACTATTGTTGTTAAAAGACATAGGTATTAATATTACAGAGCAACAAACCAAAATGCAGACTAGTAAAATAAAAACATGGTTACATGGGATTAAAACCAATGACAGTCTTAATTTGATAGTGCAAACCCAACACCTTACCAACTGTGCTAACAAGTCTGTGCATACCAGTTAACCATTTTATCAGAGATTTAAGTGAATAAGCTACAATGTCCAAGGTACTAAACATGATATATTCTATGGGGTGTCATAAGAACGTCATTAGAATACTACTAAAGTTCTAAGACATGCATTCAATATTTGAATAAACAAAGATAAAATAAAGCTATCTATTGGGTTTCACTAACAAGTCCATTGGAAGACTTGATTATTGTTGTTAAAATACATATGCATTACATTGTATAGAGCCACAAACCACACTAGTAAAAAAGAAACAAGCTTACATGGGATTCAAACCAACGACAGTCTAAATTTGATAGTGCAAACCCAACACTTTACCAACTGTGCTAACCAGTCTGCACACATGCCACACAATTGATCAGAGATTTACGTAAATCAGCTACAGTGTCCAAGGTAGTAAACATGATATATTCTATGGGGTGTCATAAGCAAGTCATTAGAATACTTTACTATTAAAGTTATAAGACATATGCATTTGAGTAAACAAAGATAAAATAAAGCTATCTATTGGGTTTCACTAAAAAGTCCATTGAAAGACTTGACTATTGTTGTCAAAAGACATATGCATTCATATTATAGAGCCACAAGCCACAATGCAGACTAGTAAAATAAAAACATGCCTACATGGGATTCAAACCAATGACAGTCTTAATTTGCTAGTGCAAACCCTAGACCCTACCAACTGTGCTAACCAGTCTGTACATACCAGCCACACAATTTATCAGAGATTTAAGTGAATAAGTTACAGTGTCCAAGGTACTAAACATGATATATTCTATTGGGTGTCATAAGCAAGTCATTAGAATACTTTCCTACTAAAGTTATAAGACATATGCATTCAATATTTGAGTAAACAAAGAGAAAAAAAGCTATCTATTGGGTTTCACTAAAAAGTCCATTGGAAGACTTGACTATTGTTGTTAAAAGACATAAGCATTCATATTATAGAGCCACAAACCACACTAGTAAAATAAAAACATGCTTACATGGTATTCAAACCAATGACCGTCTCAATTTGATAGTGCAAACCCAACACCTTACCAACTGTCCTGAACAGTCTGTGCATACCAGTCTCCCAATTTATCAGATATTTAAGTTAATAAGCTACAATGTCCAATCTACTAAACATATATATTCTATGGGGTGTCATAAGCAAGTAATTAGAATACTTTACTACTAAAGTTATAAGACATATGCATTCAATATTTGAATAAACAAAGACAAAATAAATCTATCTATTGGGTTTCACTAACAAGTCCATTGGAAGACTTGATTATTGTTGTTAAAAGACATAGGCATTTATACGCGCAGACATAGTTCTACTTCAAGAAACACATTTTAAGCGTAATGGCCACCCCAATTTATCTTCCAGACGATTTTCCACTGTGTTGTACTCCTCAAGTGAATCTGAACGCAACGGAGTCGCTATCCTGATAAGCAGCAAACTCCCCTTCACCCAAAGCTCGGTTCATGTTGACACAGAGGGGAGATATATCATTCTGGTTTGCAGGCTGGGACACCTGGATGTAACTATAGCCAACCTATACGCGCCCAACACGGGCCAACAACGGTTTCTGAGCTCCTTTTTCAAAGCCCTCCAAAAACACAGAGCGGGCTATGTATTCCTGGGAGGGGACTTCAACGCGGTTCTAGACCCTCTGCTAGATAAATCCGCTCCCCAGAAGCGCCCCCGCACCTGTCCTATATCCAACACCTTCTCCAAACTTATTAAAGAGGCATCTCTCTTCGACACCTGGTGTGCTCTGAACCCATCCTCCAAGGACTATACTTTTTTTTTCCTGCCCCCATCAATCTTATTCCAGACTAGATTATCTCTTTTGCAGCCCCCCGGCTTCTAACCACATTCTGTCCTCTTCAATTATCCCCAATGTCTGGTCGGATCACTCCTCCATCGCGTCCGCTTTTGATCTGTTGGATACCCCAACTTCCCGCCCATCTTGGCGCCTGAACGAGACACTTCTTAAAATCCCCTCCTTCAAATCCATGATAACCGGGCATCTTAAGGAATACTTTTCTTTTAACAATCCTGAATCAGGATGTTCCCCATTAGTCTGGGAAGCCCACAAAGCTGTCCTCAGAGGCCATGTAATCAGCTATGCATCCCATCGCAATAGGGAACACAAGGCACTACTCAAAGATCTCACTGATCAGGTCCAAAACCTAGACTCTCTTCATAAGCGCAGTCCCACGGACTCGAACTACAAACAGCTTTTGGCAGCCAGGGCAGCCCTCAATGCACTAATCACAGAAAAGATAGATAAATCCCTTCGTTGGCTGAACCAGCGATTTTATGAAAAAAGCAACAAGGCTGATGCCCTATTGGCAAATAGGTTAAAAGCGCGTAAAGCCCTCTCTTCCATAGCCTCACTTAAGGACTCTAATGGCAACACCCACTATAAACCCTCAGACATTAACTCTATCTTTAAAGATTATTACGCCCGTCTATATAACTCACCAGACAGTTCGTCATCCCTACCTGACTCAAATATGCGAATTTCCGATTTCCTGACCTCATGCTCTCTTCCACAGGTGGATGCTCCTTCAGCCACTGCACTATGTAAGCCTATATCCGACGAGGAAGTATCGGCTGCTCTTAAACTTCAGAAACCATCTAAGGCCCCGGGACCGGACGGCCTACCTTTCGCGTACTATAAAACATTCGAATGTGATCTAGTCCCCCACTTGACGTCTACTTTTAATAAAATCCTTAATGGGGAACTCTTTCACAGCGAAACTACTAGAGCATTAATCACTGTTATTCCCAAACCTGGTAAGGACCACCAGCAGGTCTCTAATTATCGCCCTATATCCCTCCTCAACACCGACCTGAAACTTTTTGCAAAAATTCTTGCCTTACGCCTGAACCCTCTTCTCCCATCCCTTAGACACCCCGACCAAGTCGGATTTGTCCCTACACGCCAAGCTCTAGATAATACCAGACGCACCATCAACTTGATCCATCACGCTAATTCAGTCAAGCTCCCCTCTCTTCTATTGGCATTAGACGCGGAAAAAGCCTTCAATAGGGTTTTGTGGGCCTTGCTCGATCAAACACTCCGCAACTTTGGTATCCACGGGAAATTTCTCCAAGCAATATCGGCACTCTATCACAACCCCTCCACTTCTGTGCTAACAAATGGAATTCTTTCGGACACCTTCGCCATCACCAACGGTATGCGACAGGGATGCCCACTGTCGCCTCTTATCTTCACTCTGATAATTGAACCTCTCGCCTGTTGCATCCGTCTTAATCCGGATATTACGGGCTTTTCTATCAAAGACTCACAATACAAACTCTCCCTTTTTGCGGACGACGTCCTCCTCACCCTCACTAACCCGCTAATTTCCCTTCCCAATATTTTCAAAGAATTAACTCTCTATGGGGACCTCTCTGGATATAGGGTGAACATCGACAAATCAGAGGCTCTCCCGCTACACATCCCTCTCAATTCCCTAAACCTTCTGAAATCCAACTTCCCTTATGCATGGCGTCATACCTCCATTAAATATTTTGGGGTACAAATCACCAAATCTTACCACTCTCTCTATGACGCCAACTTTCCACCCTTATTTAAGGAAATATCTCAAAACATCTTAGGATGGAAAAAACATTTCATTTCTTGGATCGGCAGAATTAATGCCATTAAGATGAACGTCATCCCCAAGATATTATACCTCTTCCAGACTCTCCCTGTCCCGGTCCCTCCTCAGATTCTATCCTCCCTCCAGACCCAATATGGTAAATTCATATGGAATGACAAGAAGCCACGATTGCGTAGGGAGACCCTCCAACAAAGCTCTTCGTGTGGCGGTCTAGGCCTCCCCTCGCTGTCAAGATACTACCACGCCACGGCTCTCAGTCAACTTGTCGCCTGGCACTCTCCACGGCACACAAGGAGATGGGTGGATTTGGAGAGTGATTTGGCCCAGGTCGACTCGGTTTCTCACCTTCCATGGCTCCCCCGCCAGCACAGACCTAAAACCATTCAACCAGTGCCAACAATATCCCTAACTTTATCGGTGTGGGACTCGCTAAAATCTAAATTTTCACTCCACACAACTCCCTCTCCCCTAACCCCCATTTGGAACAACCCCTCCTTCTCACCGGGCCGATCCCACCAACTTGCTTCCAATTGGACTAGAGCAGGAGTCTCCCGCTATCACCATCTACTTCACAACAATGCACCGTACTCATTCGCAGACCTCCAAACAAAACACTCTCTCCCGACGTCATATTTCTATCAATACCTTCAAATTCGAAATTTCGTTATGTCCTCAACCAGGACAACGCCTATCCCTAATGTCCCGACTCCGATGGAACGCCTTTGCATGTATCGCCCCATGGACAGAGGCACTATATCTAATCTGTATCACTCCATTTTGTCTCCAGTCGCGTCAACTCGCATGGCGCATGAACTTGCTTGGGATACCGACTTGGGGACACCCCTGGGAGACGACATGTGGGAATCTATCCGACTGAATATTTCTAAATGTTCTATTAGCGTCTCCATTAAGGAGAACTCCTACAAAGTTTATGCGCGATGGTATCTGGTCCCCGAGCGCTTACACCAAATGTATCCGAACACTTCTAACCTCTGTTGGCGCCAATGTGGTCAAGTAGGCTCATTTTTTCACGTTTGGTGGAGCTGCCCGAGGATAGCCTCCTTTTGGTTTATGGTCCGCACCCTTATCCAGTCGCTTATTCCGGACTGCCCCCTTTTGTCCCCTGAGACGTTGCTCCTGTGTGCCCCAGCCTGCCAGCTATCCAAGTCGGAAAACAAACTAGCTATGCATATAGCCTGTGCAGCTAAACTCCAGATTGCTAAATCATGGAAACTCCCCACTCCTCCAACCCGTCTGGAACTCATGAACCGCGTTTGGTTTGTGGCTAAGATGGAATATCTTTCCTCCTTGATAAACAACACAGTGGATAAATTCCACGGCGTCTGGACACCTTGGTACACTAAATTTCAAGTAGCTATCCCAGGTCTCTCATAGTTCGCATTACCCTTTTTCCCTAACTCGCTCTCCCCCCGTTCACGACTTGTATTTGCTTTTCTCTGCTTTTCCTTTTTTTTCTCTCTCTTTCTCTTCTCCCTCTCACTCTCTTTTCTCCTTCATTTTTCATTCTACTCCTCCTTCTTTTCTCATATAACTCTCTCGGTAACCTCCTACAAATCCTCTCAAGGATCCTAATGTTTATCCCTCTGGAATATTTTATTCTGTTTCCTAATTTTGCTCCTAGTTCTCGATTGTTTTTCGATATGTTCAAAGCAAAAAATAAAAGAAATAAAATAAAATAAAAAGGTAAATATAATAGAACAGATAACATGAGGACACACTCTTGCACTTAACCTTCTCTATATACTAGTTTTGTTATGCTTTGAGAGTGTCCATTGCTTTCATATGTCATTGTATTCCTTTTGTCAATAAACTTTTGTGATTTAAAAAAGACATAGGCATTTATATTATAGAGCAACAAACCACAATGCAGACTAGTAAAATAAAAACATGGTTACATTGGATTAAAACCAATGACAGTCTTTGATAGTGCAAACCCAGCACCTTACCAACTGTGCTAACCAGTCTGTGCATACCAGTCATCCATTTTATCAGATATTTAAGTAAATAAGCTACAATTTCCAAGGTACTAAACATGATATATTCTATGGGGTGTCATAAGCACGTCATTAGAATACTACTACAGTTCTAAGACATGCATTCAATATTTGAATAAACAAAGATAAAATAAAGCTATCTATTGGGTTTCACTAACAAGTCCATTGGAAGACTTGATTATTGTTGTTAAAATACATATGCATTACATTGTATATAGCCACAAACCACACTAGTAAAAAAGAAACAAGCTTACATGGGATTCAAACCAACGACAGTCTAAATTTGATAGTGCAAACCCAACACTTTACCAACTGTGCTAACCAGTCTGCACACGATCCACGCAATTGATCAGAGATTTACATTAATCAGCTACAGTGTCCAAGGTAGTAAACATGATATATTCTATGGGGTGTCATAAGCAAGTCATTAGAATACTTTACTATTAAAGTTAAAAGACATATGCATTCAATATTTGAGTAAACAAAGATAAAATAAAGCTATCTATTGGGTTTCACTAAAAAGTCCATTGGAAAACTTGACTTGTTGTTAAAAGACATAGGCATTCATATTATAGAGCCACAAACCACAATGCAGACTAGTAAAATAGAAAGACGGTTACATGGGATTCAAAGCAATGACAGTCTTAATTTGATAGTGCAAACCCAACACCCTACCAACTGTGCTAACAAGGATGTGCACACCAGCGAGTCAATTTATCAGAGATTTAAGTGAATAAGCTACAATGTCCAAGGTACTAAACATGATATATTTTATGGGGTGTCATAAGCAAGCCATTAGAATACTTTCCTACTAAAGTTATAAGACATATGCATTCAATATTTGAGTAAACAAAGAGAAAAAAAAGCTATATATTGTGTTTCACTGAAAAGTCCATTGGAAGACTTGACTATTGTTGTCAAAAGACATATGCATTCATATTATAGATCCACAAACCATAATGCAGACTAGTAAAATAAAAACATGCTTACATGGGATTCAAACCAATGACAGTCCAAACCCATCACCTTAACAACTGTGCTAACCAGTCTGTGCATACCAGTTAACCATTTTATCAGAGATTTAAGTGAATAAGCTACAATGTCCAAGGTACTAAGCATGATATATTCTATGGGGTGTCATAAGCACGTCATTAGAATACTACTAAAGTTCTAAGACATGCATTCAATATTTGAATAAAGAAAGATAAAATAAGCTTTCTCTTGGGTTTCACTAAAAAGTACATTGGAAGACTTGACTATTGTTGTTAAAAGACATATGCATTCATATTATAGAGCCATAAACCACACTAGTAAAATAAAAACATGCTTACATGGTATACAAACCAATGACCGTCTCAATTTGATAGTGCAAACCCAACACCTTACCAACTGTCCTAAACAGTCTGTGCATACCAGTCACACAATTTATCAGAGATTTAAGTGAATAAGTTACAGTGTCCAAGGTTACTAAACATGATATATTCTATGGGGTGTCATAAGCAAGTCATTAGAATACTTTCCTACTAAAGTTATAAGACATATGCATTCAATATTTGAGTAAAAAAGAGAAAAAAAAGCTATCTATTGGGTTTCACTAAAAAGTCCATTGGAAGACTTGACTATTGTTGTTAAAAGACATAGTCATTCATATTATAGAGCAACAAACCACAATGCAGACTAGTAAAATAAAAACATGGTTACGTGGGATTAAAACAAACGACAGTCTTAATTTGATAGTGCAAACCCAACACCTTACCAACTGTGCTAACCAGTCTGTGCAAACCAGTTGCTCATTTTATCAGAGATTTAAGTAAATAAGCTACAATATCCACGGTACTAAACATGATATATTCTATGGGGTGTCATAAGCACGTCATTAGAATACTACTAAAGCTCTAAGACATGCATTCAATATTTGAATAAACAAAGATAAAATAAAGCTATCTCTTGGGTTTCACTAAAAAGTCCATTTGAAGACTTGACTATTGTTGTTAAAAGACATAGGCATTCATATTATAGAGCCACAAACCACACTAGTAAAATAAAAATACGCTTACATGGTATTCAAACCAATTACCATCTTAATTTGATAGTGCAAATCCAACACCTTACCAACTGTGCTAACCATACTGTGCATACCAGTCACACAATTTATCAGAGATTTAAGCAAATGAGCTACAATATCCAAGGTACTAAACATGATATATTATATGGGGTGTTATAAGCAAGTCATTAGAATACTTTACTACTAAAGTTATAAGACATATGCATTCAATATTTGAATAAACAAAGACAAAATAAAGCTATCTATTGGGTTTCACTAACAAGTCCATTGGAAGACTTGATTATTGTTGTTAAAATGCATATGTATTACATTGTATAGAGCCACAAACCACACTAGTAAAAAAACAAGCTTACATGGGATTCAAACCAATGACAGTCTAAACTTGATAGTGCAAACCCTACACTTTACCAACTGTGCTAACCAGTCTGCACACAAGCCACACAATTGATCAGAGATTTACGTAAATCAGCTACAGTGTCCAAGGTAGTAAACATGATATATTTTATGGGGTGTCATAAGCAAGTCATTAGAATACTTTACTAATAAAGTTAAAAGACATATGCATTCAATATTTGAGTAAACAAAGATAAAATAAAGCTATCTATTGGGTTTCACTAAAAAGTCCATTGGAAAACTTGACTTGTTGTTAAAAGACATAGGCATTCATATTATAAAGCCACAAACCACAATGCAGACTAGTAAAATAGAAAGATGGTTACATGGGATTCAAAGCAATGACAGTCTTAATTTGATAGTGCAAACCCAACACCCTACCAACTGTGCTAACAAGGATGTGCATACCAGTTAATCAATTTATCAGAGATTTAAGTGAATAAGCTACAATGTCCAAGGTACTAAACATGGTATATTTTATGGGGTGTCATAAGCAAGTCATTAGAATACTACTAAAGTTCTAAGACATGCATTCAGTATTTGAATAAACAAAGATAAAATAAAGCTATCTATTGGGTTTCACTAAAAAGTCCATTGGAAGACTTGACTTGTTGTTAAAAGACATAGGCATTCATATTATAGAGCCACAAACCACAATGCAGACTAGTAAAATAGAAACATGCTTACATGGAATTCAAACCAATGACCATCTTAATTCTGATAGTGCAAACCCAACACCTTGCCAACTGTGCTAAACTGTCTGTGCATACCAGCCACACAATTTATCAGAGATTTAAGTGAATAATCTACAGTGTCCAAGGTACTAAACATGATATATTTTATGGGGTGTCATAAGCAAGCCATCAGAATACTTTCCTACTAAAGTTATAAGACATATGCATTCAATATTTGAGTAAACAAAGAGAAAAAAAAGCTATATATTGAGTTTCACTAAAAAGTCCATTGGAAGACTTGACTATTGTTGTCAAAAGACATATGCATTCATATTATAGAGCCACAAACCACAATGCAGACTAGTAAAATAAAAACATGCTTACATGGGATTCAAACCAATGACAGTCTTAATTTGATAGTGCAAACCCTACACCCTACCAACTGTGCTAACCAGTCTGTGCATACCAGCTACACAATTTATCAGAGATTTAAGTGAATAAGTTACAGTGTCCAAGGTACTAAACATGATATATTCTATGGGGTGTCATAAGCAAGTCATTAGAATACTTTCCTACTAAAGTTATAAGACATATGCATTCAATATTTTGGTAAACAAAGAGAGAAAAAAGCTATCTATTGGGTTTCACTAAAAAGTCCATTGGAAGACTTGACTATTGTTGTTAAAAGACATAGGCATTCATATTATAGAGCAGCAAACCACAAAGCAGACTAGTAAAATAAAAACATGGTTACATTAGATTAAAACCAATGACAGTCTTAATTTGATAGTGCAACCCCAACACCTTACCAACTGTGCTAACCAGTCTGTGCATACCAGTCATCCATTTTATCAGAGATTTAAGTAAATAAGCTACAATGTCCAAGGTAATAAACATGATATATTTTATGGTGTGTCATAAGCACGTCATTAGAATACTACTAAAGTTCTAAGACATGCATTCAATATTTGAATAAAGAAAGATAAAATAAAGCTATCTTTTGGGTTTCACTAAAAAGTCCATTGGAAGTCTTGACTATTGTTGTTAAAAGACATAAGCATTCATATTATAGAGCCACAATCCACACTAGTAAAATAAAAACATGCTTACATGGTATTCAAACCAATGACCGTCTCAATTTGATAGTGCAAACCCAACACCTTACCAACTGTCCTAAACAGTCTGTGCATACCAGTCACACAATTTATCAGATATTTAAGTAAATAAGCTACAATGTCCAAAGTACTAAACATGATATATTCTATGGGGTGTCATAAGCAAGTAATTAGAATACTTTACTACTAAAGTTATAAGACATATGCATTCAATATTTGAATAAACAAAGACAAAATAAATCTATCTATTGGGTTTCACTAAAAAGTCCATTGGAAGACTTGACTATTGTTGTTAAAAGACATAGGCATTCATATTATAGAGCCACAAACCACAATGCAGACTAGTAAAATAGAAAGACGGTTACATGGGATTCAAAACAATGACAGTCTTAATTTGATAGTGCAAACCCAACACCCTACCAACTGTGCTAACAAGGATGTGCATACCAGTTAGTCAATTTATCAGAGATTTAAGTGAATAAGCTACAATGTCCAAGGTACTAAACATGATATATTTTATGGGGTGTCATAAGCAAGCCATTAGAATACTTTCCTACTAAAGTTATAAGACATATGCATTCAATATTTGAGTTAACAAAGAGAAAAAAAGCTATATATTGGGTTTCACTAAAAAGTCTATTGGAAGACTTGACTATTGTTGTCAAAAGACATATGCATTCATATTATAGAGTCACAAACCACAATGCAGACTAGTAAAATAAAAACATGCTTACATGGAATTCAAACCAATGACCGTATTAATTTGATAGTGCAAACAGAACACCTTACCAACTGTGCTAACCAGTCTGTGCAAACCAGCCACACAATTTATCAGAGATTTAAGTGAATAAGCTACAGTGTCAAATGTACTAAACATGATATATTTTATGGGGTGTCATAAGCAAGTCATTAGAATACTTTCCTACTAAAGTTATAAGACATATGCATTAAATATTTGAGTAAACAAATAGAAAAAAAAGCTATCTATTGGGTTTCACTAAAAAGTCCATTGGAAGACTTGACTATTGTTGTTAAAAGACATAGGCATTCATATTATAGAGCAACAAACCACAATGCAGACTAGTAAAATAAAAACATGGTCACATGGGATTAAAACCAATGACAGTCTTAATTTGATAGTGCAAACCCATAACCTTAACAACTGTGCTAACCAGTCTGTGCATACCAGTTTACCATTTTATCAGAGATTTAAGTGAATAAGCTACAATATCCAAGGTACTAAACATGATATATTCTATGGGGTGTCATAAGCAAGTCATTAGAATACTTTACTACTAAAGTTATAAGACATATGCATTCAATATTTGAATAAACAAAGACAAAATAAAGCTATCTATTGGGTTTCACTAACAAGTCCATTGGAAGACTTGATTATTGTTGTTAAAATGCATATGTATTACATTGTATAGAGCCACAAACCACACTAGTAAAAAAAACAAGCTTACATGGGATTCAAACCAATGACAGTCTAAACTTGATAGTGCAAACCTTACACTTTACCAACTGTGCTAACCAGTCTGCACACAAGCCACACAATTGATCAGAGATTTACGTAAATCAGCTACAGTGTCCAAGGTAGTAAACATGATATATTTTATGGGGTGTCATAAGCAAGTCATTAGAATACTTTACTAATAAAGTTAAAAGACATATGCATTCAATATTTGAGTAAACAAAGATAAAATAAAGCTATCTATTGGGTTTCACTAAAAAGTCAATTGGAAGACTTGACTTGTTGTTAAAAGACATAGGCATTCATATTATAGAGCCACAAACCACAATGCAGACTAGTAAAATAGAAACATGCTTACATGGAATTCAAACCAATGACCATCTTAATTCTGATAGTGCAAACCCAACACCTTGCCAACTGTGCTAAACTGTCTGTGCATACCAGTCACACAATTTATCAGAGATTTAAGTGAATAATCTACAGTGTCCAAGGTACGAAACATGATATATTTTATGGGGTGTCATAAGCAAGCCATCAGAATACTTTCCTACTAAAGTTATAAGACATATGCATTCAATATTTGAGTAAACAAAGAAAAAAAAGCTATATATTGAGTTTCACTAAAAAGTCCATTGGAAGACTTGACTATTGTTGTCAAAAGACATATGCATTCATATTATAGATCCACAAACCACAATGCAGACTAGTAAAATAAAAACATGCTTACATGGGATTCAAACCAATGACAGTCTTAATTTGATAGTGCAAACCCTACACCCTACCAACTGTGCTAACCAGTCTGTGCATACCAGCTACCCAATTTATCAGAGATTTAAGTGAATAAGTTACAGTGTCCAAGGTACTAAACATGATATATTCTATGGGGTGTCATAAGCAAGTCATTAGAATACTTTCCTACTAAAGTTATAAGACATATGCATTCAATATTTGGGTAAACAAAGAGAGAAAAAAGCTATCTATTGGGTTTCACTAAAAAGTCCATTGGAAGACTTGACTATTGTTGTTAAAAGACATAGGCATTCATATTATAGAGCAACAAACCACAATGCAGACTAGTAAAATAAAAACATGGTTACATGGGATTAAAAACAATGACAGTCTTAATTTGATAGTGCAAACCCATCACCTTAACAACTGTGCTAACCAGTCTGTGCATACCAGTTAACCATTTTATCAGAGATTTAAGTGAATAAGCTACAATGTCCAAGGTACTAAACATGATATATTCTATGGGGTGTCATAAGCACGTCATTAGAATACTACTAAAGTTCTAAGACATGCATTCAATATTTGAATAAAGAAAGATAAAATAAAGCTATCTCTTGGGTTTCACTAAAAAGTACATTGGAAGACTTGACTATTGTTGTTAAAAGACATATGAATTCATATTATAGAGCCATAAACCACACTAGTAAAATAAAAACATGCTTACATGGTATTCAAACCAATGACCGTCTCAATTTGATAGTGCAAACCCAACACCTTACCAACTGTTTAAACAGTCTGTGCATACCAGTCACACAATTTATCAGAGATTTAAGTGAATAAGTTACAGTGTCCAAGGTACTAAACATGATATATTCTATGGGGTGTCATAAGCAAGTCATTAGAATACTTTCCTACTAAAGTTATAAGACATATGCATTCAATATTTGAGAAAACAAAGAGAAAAAAAAGCTATCTATTGGGTTTCACTAAAAAGTCCATTGGAAGTCTTGACTATTGTTGTTAAAAGACATAGTCATTCATATTATAGAGCAACAAACCACAATGCAGACTAGTAAAATAAAAACATGGTTACATGGGATTAAAAGAAACGACAGTCTTAATTTGATAGTGCAAACCCAACACCTTACCAACTGTGCTAACCAGTCTGTGCATACCAGTTGCTCATTTTATCAGAGATTTAAGTAAATAAGCTACAATATCCACGGTACTAAACATGATATATTCTATGGGGTGTCATAAGCACGTCATTAGAATACTTTACTACTAAAGTTATAAGACATATGCATTCAATATTTGAATAAACAAAGACAAAATAAAGCTATCTATTGGGTTTCACTAAAAAGTCCATTGGAAGACTTGTCTATTGTTGTTAAAAGACATAGGCATTCATATTATAGAGCCACAAACCACACTAGTAAAATAAAAATATGCTTACATGGTATTCAAACCAATTACCATCTTCATTTGATAATGCAAATCCAACACCTTACCAACTGTGCTAACCATACTGTGCATACCTGTCATACAATTTATCAGAGATTTAAGCAAATGAGCTACAATATCCAAGGTACTAAACATGATATATTCTATGGGGTGTCATAAGCAAGTCATTAGAATACTTTACTACTAAAGTTATAAGACATATGCATTCAATATTTGAATAAACAAAGACAAAATAAAGCTATCTATTGGGTTTCACTAACAAGTCTATTGGAAGACTTGATTATTGTTGTTAAAATGCATATGTATTACATTGTGTAGAGCCACAAACCACACTAGTAAAAAACACAAGCTTACATGGGATTCAAACCAATGACAGTCTAAACTTGACAGAGCAAACCCTACACTTTACCAACTGTGCTAACCAGTCTGCACACAAGCCACACAATTGATCAGAGATTTACGTAAATCAGCTACAGTGTCCAAGGTAGTAAACATGATATATTTTATGGGGTGTCATAAGCAAGTCATTAGAATACTTTACTAATAAAGTTAAAAGACATATGCATTCAATATTTGAGTAAACAAAGATAAAATAAAGCTATCTATTGGGTTTCACTAAAAAGTCCATTGGAAAACTTGACTTGTTGTTAAAAGACATAGGCATTCATATTATAAAGCCACAAACCACAATGCAGACTAGTAAAATAGAAAGATGGTTACATGGGATTCAAAGCAATGACAGTCTTAATTTGATAGTGCAAACCCAACACCCTACCAACTGTGCTAACAAGGATGTGCATACCAGTTAATCAATTTATCAGAGATTTAAGTGAATAAGCTACAATGTCCAAGGTACTAAACATGGTATATTTTATGGGGTGTCATAAGCAAGTCATTAGAATACTACTAAAGTTCTAAGACATGCATTCAGTATTTGAATAAACAAAGATAAAATAAAGCTATCTATTGGGTTTCACTAAAAAGTCCATTGGAAGACTTGACTTGTTGTTAAAAGACATAGGCATTCATATTGTAGAGCCACAAACCACAATGCAAACTAGTTAAATAGAAACATGCTTACATGGAATTCAAACAAATGACCATCTTAATTCTGATAGTGCAAACCCAACATCTTGCCAACTGTGCTAAACTGTCTGTGCATACCAGCCACACAATTTATCAGAGATTTAAGTGAATAATCTACAGTGTCCAAGGTACTAAACATGATATATTCTATGGGGTGTCATAAGCAAGTCATTAGAATACTTTCCTACTAAAGTTATAAGACATATGCATTCAATATTTGGGTAAACAAAGAGAGAAAAAAGCTATCTATTGGGTTTCACTAAAAAGTCCATTGGAAGACTTGACTATTGTTGTTAAAAGACATAGGCATTCATATTATAGAGCAACAAACCACAATGCAGACTAGTAAAATAAAAACATGGTTATATGGGATTAAAACCAATGACAGTCTTAATTTGATAGTGCAAACCCATCACCTTAACAACTGTGCTAACCAGTCTGTGCATACCAGTTAACCATTTTATCAGAGATTTAAGTGAATAAGCTACAATGTCCAAGGTACTAAACATGATATATTCTATGGGGTGTCATAAGCACGTCATTAGAATACTACTAAAGTTCTAAGACATGCATTCAATATTTGAATAAAGAAAGATAAAATAAAGCTATCTTTTGGGTTTCACTAAAAAGTCCATTGGAAGACTTGACTATTGTTGTTAAAAGACAAAAGCATTCATATTATAGAGCCACAAACCACACTAGTAAAATAAAAACATGCTTACATGGTATTCAAACCAATGACCGTCTCAATTTGATAGTGCAAACCCAACACCTTACCAACTGTCCTAAACAGTCTGTGCATACCAGTCACACAATTTGTCAGATATTTAAGTAAATAAGCTACAATGTCCAATGTACTAAACATGATATATTCTATGGGGTGTCATAAGCAAGTAATTAGAATACTTTACTACTAAAGTTATAAGACATATGCATTCAATATTTGAATAAACAAAGACAAAATAAATCTATCTATTGGGTTTCACTAAAAAGTCCATTGGAAGACTTGACTATTGTTGTTAAAAGACATAGGCATTCATATTATAGAGCCACAAACCACAATGCAGACTAATAAAATAGAAAGACGGTTACATGGGATTCAAAACAATGACAGTCTTAATTTGATAGTGCAAACCCAACACCCTACCAACTGTGCTAACAAGGATGTGCATACCAGTTTGTCAATTTATCAGAGATTTAAGTGAATAAGCTACAATGTCCAAGGTACTAAACATGATATATTTTATGGGGTGTCATAAGCAAGCCATTAGAATACTTTCCTACTAAAGTTATAAGACATATGCATTCAATATTTGAGTTAACAAAGAGAAAAAAAAGCTATATATTGGGTTTCACTAAAAAGTCTATTGGAAGACTTGACTATTGTTGTCAAAAGACATATGCATTCATATTATAGAGTCACAAACCACAATGCAGACTAGTAAAATAAAAACATGCTTACATGGAATTCAAACCAATGACCGTATTAATTTGATAGTGCAAACCCATCACCTTACCAACTGTGCTAACCAGTCTGTGCATACCAGTCATCCATTTTATCAGAGATTTAAGTAAATAAGCTACAATGTCCAAGGTAATAAACATGATATATTCTATGGTGTGTCATAAGCACGTCATTAGAATACTACTAAAGTTCTAAGGCATACATTCAATATTTGAATAAACAAAGATAAAATAAAGCTATCTCTTGGGTTTCACTAAAAAGTCCATTGGAAGACTTGACTTGTTGTTAAAAGACATAGGCATTCATATTATAGAGCCACAAACCACAATGCAGACTAGTAAAATAGAAACATGTTTACATGGAATTCAAACCAATGACCGTTTTAATTTGATAGTGCAAACACAACACCTTACCAACTGTGCTAACCAGTCTGTGCAAACCAGCCACACAATTTATCAGAGATTTAAGTGAATAAGCTACAGTGTCAAATGTACTAAACATGATATATTTTATGGGGTGTCATAAGCAAGTCATTAGAATACTTTCCTACTAAAGTTATAAGACATATGCATTAAATATTTGAGTAAACAAATAGAAAAAAAAGCTATCTATTGGGTTTCACTAAAAAGTCCATTGGAAGACTTGACTATTGTTGTTAAAAGACATAGGCATTCATATTATAGAGCAACAAACCACAATGCAGACTAGTAAAATAAAAACATGGTTACATGGGATTAAAACCAATGACAGTCTTAATTTGATAGTGCAAACCCATCACCTTAACAACTGTGCTAACCAGTCTGTGCATACCAGTTTACCATTTTATCAGAGATTTAAGTGAATAAGCTACAATATCCAAGGTACTAAACATGATATATTCTATGGGGTGTCATAAGCAAGTCATTAGAATACTTTACTACTAAAGTTATAAGACATATGCATTCAATATTTGAATAAACAAAGACAAAATAAAGCTATCTATTGGGTTTCACTAACAAGTCCATTGGAAGACTTGATTATTGTTGTTAAAATGCATATGTATTACATTGTATAGAGCCACAAACCACACTAGTAAAAAAAACAAGCTTACATGGGATTCAAATCAATGACAGTCTAAACGTGATAGTGCAAACCCTACACTTTACCAACTGTGCTAACCAGTCTGCACACAAGCCACACAATTGATCAGAGATTTACGTAAATCAGCTACAGTGTCCAAGGTAGTAAACATGATATATTTTATGGGGTGTCACAAGCAAGTCATTAGAATACTTTACTAATAAAGTTAAAAGACATATGCATTCAATATTTGAGTAAACAAAGATAAAATAAATCTATCTATTGGGTTTCACTAAAAAGTCCATTGGAAAACTTGACTTGTTGTTAAAAGACATAGGCATTCATATTATAGAGCCACAAACCACAATGCAGACTAGTAAAATAGAAAGATGGTTACACGGGATTCAAAGCAATGACAGTCTTAATTTGATAGTGCAAACCCAACACCCTACCAACTGTGCTAACAAGGATGTGCATACCAGTTAATCAATTTATCAGAGATTTAAGTGAATAAGCTACAATGTCCAAGGTACTAAACATGGTATATTTTATGGGGTGTCATAAGCAAGTCATTAGAATACTACTAAAGTTCTAAGACATGCATTCAGTATTTGAATAAACAAAGATAAAATAAAGCTATCTATTGGGTTTCACTAAAAAGTCCATTGGAAGACTTGACTTGTTGTTAAAAGACATAGGCATTCATATTATAGAGCCACAAACCACAATGCAGACTAGTAAAATAGAAACATGCTTACATGGAATTCAAACCAATGACCATCTTAATTCTGATAGTGCAAACACAACACCTTGCCAACTGTGCTAAACTGTCTGTGCATACCAGCCACACAATTTATCAGAGTTTTATGTGAATAATCTACAGTGTCCAAGGTACTAAACATGATATATTTTATGGGGTGTCATAAGCAAGCCATCAGAATACTTTCCTACTAAAGTTATAAGACATATGCATTCAATATTTGAGTAAACAAAGAGAAAAAAAAGCTATATATTGAGTTTCACTAAAAAGTCCATTGGAAGACTTGAGTATTGTTGTCAAAAGACATATGCATTCATATTATATATCCACAAACCACAATGCAGACTAGTAAAATAAAAACATGCTTACATGGGATTCAAACCAATGACAGTCTTAATTTGATAGTGCAAACCCTACACCCTACCAACTGTACTAACCAGTCTGTGCATATCAGCTACACAATTTATCAGAGATTTAAGTGAATAAGTTACAGTGTCCAAGGTACTAAACATGATATATTCTATGGGGTGTCATAAGCAAGTCATTAGAATACTTTACTACTAAAGTTATAAGAGATATGCATTCAATATTTGAATAAACAAAGACAAAATAAATCTATCTATTGGGTTTCACTAAAAAGTCCATTGGAAGACTTGACTATTGTTGTTAAAAGACATAGGCATTCATATTATAGAGCCACAAATCACAATGCAGACTAGTAAAATAGAAAGACGGTTACATGGGATTCAAAGCAATGACAGTCTTAATTTGATAGTGCAAACCCAACACCCTACCAACTGTGCTAACAAGGATGTGCATACCAGTTCATCAATGTATCAGAGATTTAAGTGAATAAGCTACAATGTCCAAGGTACTAAACATGATATATTTTATGGGGTGTCATAAGCAAGCCATTAGAATACTTTCCTACTAAAGTTATAAGACATATGCATTCAATATTTGAGTTAACAAAGAGAAAAAAAAGCTATATATTGGGTTTCACTAAAAAGTCTATTGGAAGACTTGACTATTGTTGTCAAAAGACATATGCATTCATATTATAGAGTCACAAACCACAATGCAGACTAGTAAAATAAAAACATGCTTACATGGAATTCAAACCAATGACCGTATTAATTTGATAGTGCAAACCCATCACCTTACCAACTGTGCTAACCAGTCTGTGCATACCAGTCATCCATTTTATCAGAGATTTAAGTAAATAAGCTACAATGTCCAAGGTAATAAACATGATATATTCTATGGTGTGTCATAAGCACGTCATTAGAATACTACTAAAGTTCTAAGGCATGCATTCAATATTTGAATAAACAAAGATAAAATAAAGCTATCTCTTGGGTTTCACTAAAAAGTCCATTGGAAGACTTGACTTGTTGTTAAAAGACATAGGCATTCATATTATAGAGCCACAAACCACAATGCAGACTAGTAAAATAGAAACATGTTTACATGGAATTCAAACCAATGACCGTATTAATTTGATAGTGCAAACACAACACCTTACCAACTGTGCTAACCAGTCTGTGCAAACCAGCCACACAATTTATCAGAGATTTAAGTGAATAAGCTACAGTGTCAAATGTACTAAACATGATATATTTTATGGGGTGTCATAAGCAAGTCATTAGAATACTTTCCTACTAAAGTTATAAGACATATGCATTAAATATTTGAGTAAACAAATAGAAAAAAAAGCTATCTATTGGGTTTCACTAAAAAGTCCATTGGAAGACTTGACTATTGTTGTTAAAAGACATAGGCATTCATATTATAGAGCAACAAACCACAATGCAGACTAGTAAAATAAAAACATGGTTACATGGGATTAAAACCAATGACAGTCTTAATTTGATAGTGCAAACCCATCACCTTAACAACTGTGCTAACCAGTCTGTGCATACCAGTTTACCATTTTATCAGAGATTTAAGTGAATAAGCTACAATATCCAAGGTACTAAACATGATATATTCTATGGGGTGTCATAAGCAAGTCATTAGAATACTTTACTACTAAAGTTATAAGACATATGCATTCAATATTTGAATAAACAAAGACAAAATAAAGCTATCTATTGGGTTTCACTAACAAGTCCATTGGAAGACTTGATTATTGTTGTTAAAATGCATATGTATTACATTGTATAGAGCCACAAACCACACTAGTAAAAAAAACAAGCTTACATGGGATTCAAATCAATGACAGTCTAAACTTGATAGTGCAAACCCTACACTTTACCAACTGTGCTAACCAGTCTGCACACAAGCCACACAATTGATCAGAGATTTACGTAAATCAGCTACAGTGTCCAAGGTAGTAAACATGATATATTTTATGGGGTGTCACAAGCAAGTCATTAGAATACTTTACTAATAAAGTTAAAAGACATATGCATTCAATATTTGAGTAAACAAAGATAAAATAAATCTATCTATTGGGTTTCACTAAAAAGTCCATTGGAAAACTTGACTTGTTGTTAAAAGACATAGGCATTCATATTATAGAGCCACAAACCACAATGCAGACTAGTAAAATAGAAAGATGGTTACACGGGATTCAAAGCAATGACAGTCTTAATTTGATAGTGCAAACCCAACACCCTACCAACTGTGCTAACAAGGATGTGCATACCAGTTAATCAATTTATCAGAGATTTAAGTGAATAAGCTACAATGTCCAAGGTACTAAACATGGTATATTTTATGGGGTGTCATAAGCAAGTCATTAGAATACTACTAAAGTTCTAAGACATGCATTCAGTATTTGAATAAACAAAGATAAAATAAAGCTATCTATTGGGTTTCACTAAAAAGTCCATTGGAAGACTTGACTTGTTGTTAAAAGACATAGGCATTCATATTATAGAGCCACAAACCACAATGCAGACTAGTAAAATAGAAACATGCTTACATGGAATTCAAACCAATGACCATCTTAATTCTGATAGTGCAAACACAACACCTTGCCAACTGTGCTAAACTGTCTGTGCATACCAGCCACACAATTTATCAGAGTTTTATGTGAATAATCTACAGTGTCCAAGGTACTAAACATGATATATTTTATGGGGTGTCATAAGCAAGCCATCAGAATACTTTCCTACTAAAGTTATAAGACATATGCATTCAATATTTGAGTAAACAAAGAGAAAAAAAAGCTATATATTGAGTTTCACTAAAAAGTCCATTGGAAGACTTGAGTATTGTTGTCAAAAGACATATGCATTCATATTATAGATCCACAAACCACAATGCAGACTAGTAAAATAAAAACATGCTTACATGGGATTCAAACCAATGACAGTCTTAATTTGATAGTGCAAACCCTACACCCTACCAACTGTACTAACCAGTCTGTGCATATCAGCTACACAATTTATCAGAGATTTAAGTGAATAAGTTACAGTGTCCAAGGTACTAAACATGATATATTCTATGGGGTGTCATAAGCAAGTCATTAGAATACTTTACTACTAAAGTTATAAGAGATATGCATTCAATATTTGAATAAACAAAGACAAAATAAATCTATCTATTGGGTTTCACTAAAAAGTCCATTGGAAGACTTGACTATTGTTGTTAAAAGACATAGGCATTCATATTATAGAGCCACAAATCACAATGCAGACTAGTAAAATAGAAAGACGGTTACATGGGATTCAAAGCAATGACAGTCTTAATTTGATAGTGCAAACCCAACACCCTACCAACTGTGCTAACAAGGATGTGCATACCAGTTCATCAATGTATCAGAGATTTAAGTGAATAAGCTACAATGTCCAAGGTACTAAACATGATATATTTTATGGGGTGTCATAAGCAAGCCATTAGAATACTTTCCTACTAAAGTTATAAGACATATGCATTCAATATTTGAGTTAACAAAGAGAAAAAAAAGCTATATATTGGGTTTCACTAAAAAGTCTATTGGAAGACTTGACTATTGTTGTCAAAAGACATATGCATTCATATTATAGAGTCACAAACCACAATGCAGACTAGTAAAATAAAAACATGCTTACATGGAATTCAAACCAATGACCGTATTAATTTGATAGTGCAAACACAACACCTTACCAACTGTGCTAACCAGTCTGTGCAAACCAGCCACACAATTTATCAGAGATTTAAGTGAATAAGCTACAGTGTCAAATGTACTAAACATGATATATTTTATGGGGTGTCATAAGCAAGTCATTAGAATACTTTCCTACTAAAGTTATAAGACATATGCATTAAATATTTGAGTAAACAAAGAGAAAAAAAAGCTATCTATTGGTTTTCACTAAAAAGTCCATTGGAAGACTTGACTATTGTTGTTAAAAGACATAGGCATTCATATTATAGAGCAACAAACCACAAAGCAGACTAGTAAAATAAAAACATGGTTACATTAGATTAAAACCAATGACAGTCTTAATTTGATAGTGCAACCCCAACACCTTACCAACTGTGCTAACCAATCTGTGCATACCAGTCATCCATTTTATCAGAGATTTAAGTAAATAAGCTACAATGTCCAAGGTAATAAACATGATATATTCTATGGTGTGTCATAAGCACGTCATTAGAATACTACTAAAGTTCTAAGGCATGCATTCAATATTTGAATAAAGAAAGATAAAATAAAGCTATCTCTTGGGTTTCACTAAAAAGTCCATTGGAAGACTTGACAATTGTTGTTAAAAGACATAAGCATTCATATTATAGAGCCACAAACCACACTAGTAAAATAAAAACATGCTTACATGGTATTCAAACCAATGACCGTCTTAATTTGATAGTGCAAACCCAACACCTTACCAACTGTCCTAAACAGTCTGTGCATACCATTCACACAATTTATTATATATTTAAGTAAATAAGCTACAATGTCCAATGTACTAAACATGATATATTCTATGGGGTGTCATAAGCAAGTAATTAGAATACTTTACTACTAAAGTTATAAGAGATATGCATTCAATATTTGAATAAACAAAGACAAAATAAATCTATCTATTGGGTTTCACTAAAAAGTCCATTGGAAGACTTGACAATTGTTGTTAAAAGACATAGGCATTCATATTATAGAGCCACAAACCACAATGCAGACTAGTAAAATAGAAACATGTTTACATGGAATTCAAACCAATGACCGTATTAATTTGATAGTGCAAACACAACACCTTACCAACTGTGCTAACCAGTCTGTGCAAACCAGCCACACAATTTATCAGAGATTTAAGTGAATAAGCTACAGTGTCCAAGGTACTAAACATAATATATTCTATGGGATGTCATAAGCAAGTCATTAGAATACTTTCCTACTAAATTTATAAGACATAAGCATTCAATATTTGAGTAAACAAAGAGAAAATAAAGCTATCTATTGTGTTTCACTAAAAAGTCCATTGGAAGACTTGACTATTGTTGTTAAAAGACATAGGCATTCATATTAAAGAGCCACAAACCACACTAGTAAAATAAAAACATGTTAACATGGGATTCAAACCAATGACTGTCTTAATTTGATAGTGCAAACCCAACACCTTACTAACTGTGCTAACCAGACTGGGCATACCATACACACAATTTATCAGAGATTTAAGTAAATAAGCTACAGTGTCCAAGTACTAAACATAATATATTCTATGGGATGTCATAAGCAAGTCATTAGAATACTTTCCTACTAAATTTATAAGACATAAGCATTCAATATTTGAGTAAACAAAGAGAAAATAAAGCTATCTATTGGGTTTCACTAAAAAGTCAATTGGAAGACTTGACTATTGTTGTTAAAAGACATAGGCATTCATATTAAAGAGCCACAAACCACACTAGTAAAATAAAAACATGATAACATGGGATTCGAACCAATGACTGTCTTAATTTGATAGTGCAAACCCAACACCTTACTAACTGTGCTAACCAGACTGTGCATACCAGACCACCAATGTATCAGAGATTTAAGTGAATAAGCTAAAGTGTCCAATGTACTAAACATAATATATTCTATGGGGTGTCATAAGCAAGTCATTAGAAAACTTTCCTACTAAATTTATAAAGACATAAGCATTCAATATTTGAGTAAACAAATAGAAAATAAAGCTATCTATTGGGTTTCACTAAAAAGTCCATTGGAAGACTTGACTATTGTTGTTAAAAGACATAGGCATTCATATTAAAGAGCCACAAACCACACTAGTAAAATAAAAACATGATAACATGGGATTCAAACCAATAACAGTCTTAATTTGATAGTGGAAACCCAACACCTTACTAACTGGGCTAACCAGACTGTGCATACCAGATGCACAATTTATCAGAGATTTAAGTGCATAAGCTACAGTGTCCAAGGTACTAAACATAATATATTCTATGGGGTGTCATAAGCAAGTCATTAGAATACTTTCCTACTAAATTTATAAGACATAAGCATTCAATATTTTAGTGAACAAAGAGAAAATAAAGCTATCTATTGGGTTTCACTAAAAAGTCCATTGGAAGACTTGACTATTGTTGTTAAAAGACATAGGCATTCATATTATAGAGCCACAAACCCACATTAGTAAAATAAAAACATGATAACATGGGATTCAAACAAATGACAGTCTTAATTTGATAGTGAAACCCCAACACCTTACTAACTGTGCTAACCAGACTGTGCATACAAGACACACAATTTATCAGAGATTTAAGTGAATAAGCTACAGTGTCCAAGGCACTAAACATAATATATTCTATGGGGTGTCATAAGCAAGTCATTAGAATACTTTCCTACTAAATTTATAAGACATAAGCATTCATTATTTGAGTAAACAAAGAGAAAATAAAGCTATCTATTGGGTTTCACTAAAAAGTCCATTGGAAGACTTGACTATTGTTGTTAAAAGACATAGGCGTTCATATTATAGAGCCACAAACCCACATTAGTAAAATAAAAACATGATAAAATTGGATTCGCACCAATGACAGTCTTAATTTGATAGTGCAAACCCAACACCTTACTAACTGTGCTAACCAGACTGTGCATACTAGACACACAATTTATCAGAGATTTCAGTGAATAAGCTACAGTGTCCAAGGTACTAAACATAATATATTCTATGGCGTGTCATAAGCAAGTCATTAGAATACTTTCCTACTAAATTTATAAGACATAAGCATTCAATATTTGAGTAAACAAAGAGAAAATAAAGCTATCTATTGGGTTTCACTAAAAAGTCCATTGGAAGACTTGACTATTGTTGTTAAAAGACATAGGCATTCATATTAAAGAGCCACAAACCACACTAGTAAAATAAAAACATGATAACTTGGAATTCGAACCAATGACTGTCTTAATTTGATAGTGCAAATCCAACACCTTACTTACTGTGCTAACCAGACTGGGCATACTATACACACAATTTATCAGAGATTTAAGTAAATAAGCTACAGTGTCCAAGGTACTAAACATAATATATTCTATGGGATGTCATAAGCAAGTCATTAGAATACTTTTCTACTAAATGTATAATACATAAGCATTCAATATTTGAGTAAACAAAGAGAAAATAAAGCTTTCTATTGGGTTTCACTAAAAGGTCCATTGGAAGACTTGACTATTGTTGTTAAAAGACATAGGCATTCATATTATAGAGCCACAAACCACACTAGTAAAATAAAAACATGATAACATGGGATTCGAACCAATAACTGTCTTAATTTGATAGTGCAAACCCTACACCTTACTAACTGTGCTAACCAGACTGTGCATACCAGACACCCAATTTATCAGAGATTTAAGTGAATAAGCTAAAGTGTCCAATGTACTAAACATAATATATTCTATGGGGTGTCATAAGCAAGTCATTAGAAAACTTTCCTACTAAATTTATAAAGACATAAGCATTCAATATTTGAGTAAACAAAGAGAAAATAAAGCTATCTATTGGGTTTCACTAAAAAGTCCATTGGAAGACTTGACTATTGTTGTTAAAAGACATAGGCATTCATATTAAGAGCCACAAACCACACTAGTAAAATAAAAACATGATAACATGGGATTCAAACCAATGACAGTCTTAATTTGATAGTGGAAACCCAACACCTTACTAACCGGGCTAACCAGACTGCGCATACCAGATGCACAATTTATCAGAGATTTAAGTGAATAAGCTACAGTGTCCAAGGTACTAAACATAATATATTCTATGGGGTGTCATAAGCAAGTCATTAGAATACTTTCCTACTAAATTTATAAGACATAAGCATTCAATATTTTAGTGAACAAAGAGAAAATAAAGCTATCTATTGGGTTTCACTAAAAAGTCCATTGGAAGACTTGACTATTGTTGTTAAAAGACATAGGCATTCATATTATAGAGCCACAAACCCACATTAGTAAAATAAAAATATGATAACATGGGATTCAAACAAATGACAGTCTTAATTTGATAGTGAAACCCCAACACCTTACTAACTGTGCTAACCAGACTGTGCATACAAGACACACAATTTATCAGAGATTTAAGTGAATAAGCTACAGTGTCCAAGGCACTAAACATAATATATTCTATGGGATGTCATAAGCAAGTCATTAGAATACTTTCCTACTAAATTTATAAGACATAAGCATTCAATATTTGAGTAAACAAAGAGAAAATAAATCTATCTATTGGGTTTCACTAAAAAGTCCATTGGAAAACTTGACTTGTTGTTAAAAGACATAGGCATTCATATTATAGAGCCACAAACCACAATGCAGACTAGTAAAATAGAAAGATGGTTACACGGGATTCAAAGCAATGACAGTCTTAATTTGATAGTGCAAACCCAACACCCTACCAACTGTGCTAACAAGGATGTGCATACCAGTTAATCAATTTATCAGAGATTTAAGTGAATAAGCTACAATGTCCAAGGTACTAAACATGGTATATTTTATGGGGTGTCATAAGCAAGTCATTAGAATACTACTAAAGTTCTAAGACATGCATTCAGTATTTGAATAAACAAAGATAAAATAAAGCTATCTATTGGGTTTCACTAAAAAGTCCATTGGAAGACTTGACTTGTTGTTAAAAGACATAGGCATTCATATTATAGAGCCACAAACCACAATGCAGACTAGTAAAATAGAAACATGCTTACATGGAATTCAAACCAATGACCATCTTAATTCTGATAGTGCAAACACAACACCTTGCCAACTGTGCTAAACTGTCTGTGCATACCAGCCACACAATTTATCAGAGTTTTATGTGAATAATCTACAGTGTCCAAGGTACTAAACATGATATATTTTATGGGGTGTCATAAGCAAGCCATCAGAATACTTTCCTACTAAAGTTATAAGACATATGCATTCAATATTTGAGTAAACAAAGAGAAAAAAAAGCTATATATTGAGTTTCACTAAAAAGTCCATTGGAAGACTTGAGTATTGTTGTCAAAAGACATATGCATTCATATTATAGATCCACAAACCACAATGCAGACTAGTAAAATAAAAACATGCTTACATGGGATTCAAACCAATGACAGTCTTAATTTGATAGTGCAAACCCTACACCCTACCAACTGTACTAACCAGTCTGTGCATATCAGCTACACAATTTATCAGAGATTTAAGTGAATAAGTTACAGTGTCCAAGGTACTAAACATGATATATTCTATGGGGTGTCATAAGCAAGTCATTAGAATACTTTACTACTAAAGTTATAAGAGATATGCATTCAATATTTGAATAAACAAAGACAAAATAAATCTATCTATTGGGTTTCACTAAAAAGTCCATTGGAAGACTTGACTATTGTTGTTAAAAGACATAGGCATTCATATTATAGAGCCACAAATCACAATGCAGACTAGTAAAATAGAAAGACGGTTACATGGGATTCAAAGCAATGACAGTCTTAATTTGATAGTGCAAACCCAACACCCTACCAACTGTGCTAACAAGGATGTGCATACCAGTTCATCAATGTATCAGAGATTTAAGTGAATAAGCTACAATGTCCAAGGTACTAAACATGATATATTTTATGGGGTGTCATAAGCAAGCCATTAGAATACTTTCCTACTAAAGTTATAAGACATATGCATTCAATATTTGAGTTAACAAAGAGAAAAAAAAGCTATATATTGGGTTTCACTAAAAAGTCTATTGGAAGACTTGACTATTGTTGTCAAAAGACATATGCATTCATATTATAGAGTCACAAACCACAATGCAGACTAGTAAAATAAAAACATGCTTACATGGAATTCAAACCAATGACCGTATTAATTTGATAGTGCAAACACAACACCTTACCAACTGTGCTAACCAGTCTGTGCAAACCAGCCACACAATTTATCAGAGATTTAAGTGAATAAGCTACAGTGTCAAATGTACTAAACATGATATATTTTATGGGGTGTCATAAGCAAGTCATTAGAATACTTTCCTACTAAAGTTATAAGACATATGCATTAAATATTTGAGTAAACAAAGAGAAAAAAAAGCTATCTATTGGTTTTCACTAAAAAGTCCATTGGAAGACTTGACTATTGTTGTTAAAAGACATAGGCATTCATATTATAGAGCAACAAACCACAAAGCAGACTAGTAAAATAAAAACATGGTTACATTAGATTAAAACCAATGACAGTCTTAATTTGATAGTGCAACCCCAACACCTTACCAACTGTGCTAACCAATCTGTGCATACCAGTCATCCATTTTATCAGAGATTTAAGTAAATAAGCTACAATGTCCAAGGTAATAAACATGATATATTCTATGGTGTGTCATAAGCACGTCATTAGAATACTACTAAAGTTCTAAGGCATGCATTCAATATTTGAATAAAGAAAGATAAAATAAAGCTATCTCTTGGGTTTCACTAAAAAGTCCATTGGAAGACTTGACAATTGTTGTTAAAAGACATAAGCATTCATATTATAGAGCCACAAACCACACTAGTAAAATAAAAACATGCTTACATGGTATTCAAACCAATGACCGTCTTAATTTGATAGTGCAAACCCAACACCTTACCAACTGTCCTAAACAGTCTGTGCATACCATTCACACAATTTATTATATATTTAAGTAAATAAGCTACAATGTCCAATGTACTAAACATGATATATTCTATGGGGTGTCATAAGCAAGTAATTAGAATACTTTACTACTAAAGTTATAAGAGATATGCATTCAATATTTGAATAAACAAAGACAAAATAAATCTATCTATTGGGTTTCACTAAAAAGTCCATTGGAAGACTTGACAATTGTTGTTAAAAGACATAGGCATTCATATTATAGAGCCACAAACCACAATGCAGACTAGTAAAATAGAAACATGTTTACATGGAATTCAAACCAATGACCGTATTAATTTGATAGTGCAAACACAACACCTTACCAACTGTGCTAACCAGTCTGTGCAAACCAGCCACACAATTTATCAGAGATTTAAGTGAATAAGCTACAGTGTCCAAGGTACTAAACATAATATATTCTATGGGATGTCATAAGCAAGTCATTAGAATACTTTCCTACTAAATTTATAAGACATAAGCATTCAATATTTGAGTAAACAAAGAGAAAATAAAGCTATCTATTGTGTTTCACTAAAAAGTCCATTGGAAGACTTGACTATTGTTGTTAAAAGACATAGGCATTCATATTAAAGAGCCACAAACCACACTAGTAAAATAAAAACATGTTAACATGGGATTCAAACCAATGACTGTCTTAATTTGATAGTGCAAACCCAACACCTTACTAACTGTGCTAACCAGACTGGGCATACCATACACACAATTTATCAGAGATTTAAGTAAATAAGCTACAGTGTCCAAGTACTAAACATAATATATTCTATGGGATGTCATAAGCAAGTCATTAGAATACTTTCCTACTAAATTTATAAGACATAAGCATTCAATATTTGAGTAAACAAAGAGAAAATAAAGCTATCTATTGGGTTTCACTAAAAAGTCAATTGGAAGACTTGACTATTGTTGTTAAAAGACATAGGCATTCATATTAAAGAGCCACAAACCACACTAGTAAAATAAAAACATGATAACATGGGATTCGAACCAATGACTGTCTTAATTTGATAGTGCAAACCCAACACCTTACTAACTGTGCTAACCAGACTGTGCATACCAGACCACCAATGTATCAGAGATTTAAGTGAATAAGCTAAAGTGTCCAATGTACTAAACATAATATATTCTATGGGGTGTCATAAGCAAGTCATTAGAAAACTTTCCTACTAAATTTATAAAGACATAAGCATTCAATATTTGAGTAAACAAATAGAAAATAAAGCTATCTATTGGGTTTCACTAAAAAGTCCATTGGAAGACTTGACTATTGTTGTTAAAAGACATAGGCATTCATATTAAAGAGCCACAAACCACACTAGTAAAATAAAAACATGATAACATGGGATTCAAACCAATAACAGTCTTAATTTGATAGTGGAAACCCAACACCTTACTAACTGGGCTAACCAGACTGTGCATACCAGATGCACAATTTATCAGAGATTTAAGTGCATAAGCTACAGTGTCCAAGGTACTAAACATAATATATTCTATGGGGTGTCATAAGCAAGTCATTAGAATACTTTCCTACTAAATTTATAAGACATAAGCATTCAATATTTTAGTGAACAAAGAGAAAATAAAGCTATCTATTGGGTTTCACTAAAAAGTCCATTGGAAGACTTGACTATTGTTGTTAAAAGACATAGGCATTCATATTATAGAGCCACAAACCCACATTAGTAAAATAAAAACATGATAACATGGGATTCAAACAAATGACAGTCTTAATTTGATAGTGAAACCCCAACACCTTACTAACTGTGCTAACCAGACTGTGCATACAAGACACACAATTTATCAGAGATTTAAGTGAATAAGCTACAGTGTCCAAGGCACTAAACATAATATATTCTATGGGGTGTCATAAGCAAGTCATTAGAATACTTTCCTACTAAATTTATAAGACATAAGCATTCATTATTTGAGTAAACAAAGAGAAAATAAAGCTATCTATTGGGTTTCACTAAAAAGTCCATTGGAAGACTTGACTATTGTTGTTAAAAGACATAGGCGTTCATATTATAGAGCCACAAACCCACATTAGTAAAATAAAAACATGATAAAATTGGATTCGCACCAATGACAGTCTTAATTTGATAGTGCAAACCCAACACCTTACTAACTGTGCTAACCAGACTGTGCATACTAGACACACAATTTATCAGAGATTTCAGTGAATAAGCTACAGTGTCCAAGGTACTAAACATAATATATTCTATGGCGTGTCATAAGCAAGTCATTAGAATACTTTCCTACTAAATTTATAAGACATAAGCATTCAATATTTGAGTAAACAAAGAGAAAATAAAGCTATCTATTGGGTTTCACTAAAAAGTCCATTGGAAGACTTGACTATTGTTGTTAAAAGACATAGGCATTCATATTAAAGAGCCACAAACCACACTAGTAAAATAAAAACATGATAACTTGGAATTCGAACCAATGACTGTCTTAATTTGATAGTGCAAATCCAACACCTTACTAACTGTGCTAACCAGACTGGGCATACTATACACACAATTTATCAGAGATTTAAGTAAATAAGCTACAGTGTCCAAGGTACTAAACATAATATATTCTATGGGATGTCATAAGCAAGTCATTAGAATACTTTTCTACTAAATGTATAATACATAAGCATTCAATATTTGAGTAAACAAAGAGAAAATAAAGCTTTCTATTGGGTTTCACTAAAAGGTCCATTGGAAGACTTGACTATTGTTGTTAAAAGACATAGGCATTCATATTATAGAGCCACAAACCACACTAGTAAAATAAAAACATGATAACATGGGATTCGAACCAATAACTGTCTTAATTTGATAGTGCAAACCCTACACCTTACTAACTGTGCTAACCAGACTGTGCATACCAGACACCCAATTTATCAGAGATTTAAGTGAATAAGCTAAAGTGTCCAATGTACTAAACATAATATATTCTATGGGGTGTCATAAGCAAGTCATTAGAAAACTTTCCTACTAAATTTATAAAGACATAAGCATTCAATATTTGAGTAAACAAAGAGAAAATAAAGCTATCTATTGGGTTTCACTAAAAAGTCCATTGGAAGACTTGACTATTGTTGTTAAAAGACATAGGCATTCATATTAAGAGCCACAAACCACACTAGTAAAATAAAAACATGATAACATGGGATTCAAACCAATGACAGTCTTAATTTGATAGTGGAAACCCAACACCTTACTAACCGGGCTAACCAGACTGCGCATACCAGATGCACAATTTATCAGAGATTTAAGTGAATAAGCTACAGTGTCCAAGGTACTAAACATAATATATTCTATGGGGTGTCATAAGCAAGTCATTAGAATACTTTCCTACTAAATTTATAAGACATAAGCATTCAATATTTTAGTGAACAAAGAGAAAATAAAGCTATCTATTGGGTTTCACTAAAAAGTCCATTGGAAGACTTGACTATTGTTGTTAAAAGACATAGGCATTCATATTATAGAGCCACAAACCCACATTAGTAAAATAAAAATATGATAACATGGGATTCAAACAAATGACAGTCTTAATTTGATAGTGAAACCCCAACACCTTACTAACTGTGCTAACCAGACTGTGCATACAAGACACACAATTTATCAGAGATTTAAGTGAATAAGCTACAGTGTCCAAGGCACTAAACATAATATATTCTATGGGGTGTCATAAGCAAGTCATTAGAATACTTTCCTACTAAATTTATAAGACATAAGCATTCATAATTTGAGTAAACAAAGAGAAAATAAAGCTATCTATTGGGTTTCACTAAAAAGTCCATTGGAAGACTTGACTATTGTTGTTAAAAGACATAGGCATTCATATTATAGAGCCAAAAACCACACTAGTAAAATAAAAACATGATAACATGGGATTCTAACCAATGACAGTCTTAATTTGATAGTACAAACCCAACACCTTACTAACTGTGCTAACCAGACTGTGCATACCAGACACACAATTTATCAGAGATTTAAGTGAATAAGCTACAGTGTCCAAGGTACTAAACATAATATATTCTATGGGGTGTCATAATCAAGTCATTAGAATACTTTCCTACTAAATTTATAAGACATAAGCATTCAATATTTGAGTAAACAAAGAGAAAATAAAGCTATCTATTGGGTTTCACTAAAAGGTCCATTGGAAGACTTGACTATTGTTGTTAAAAGACATAGGCATTCATATTATAGAGCCACAAACCACACTAGTAAAATAAAAACATGATAACATGGGATTCGCACCAATGACAGTCTTAATTTGATAGTGCAAACCCAACACCTTACTAACTGTGCTAACCAGACTGTGCATACTAGACACACAATTTATCAGAGATTTAAGTGAATAAGCTACAGTGTCCAATGTACTAAACATAATATATTCTATGGCGTGTCATAAGCAAGTCATTAGAATACTTTCCTACTAAATTTATAAGACATAAGCATTCAATATTTGAGTAAACAAAGAGAAAATAAAGCTATCTATTGGGTTTCAATAAAAAGTCCATTGTAAGACTTGACTATTGTTGTTAAAAGATATAGGCATTCATATTATAGAGCCACAAACCACACTAGTAAACTAAAAACATGATAACATGGGATTTGAACCAATGATATTCTTAATTTGATAGTGCAAACCTAACACCTTACTAACTGTGCTAACCAGACTGTGCATACCATACACACAATTTATCAGAGATTTAAGTAAATAAGCTACAGTGTCCAAGGTACTAAACATAATATATTCTATGGGATGTCATAAGCAAGTCATTAGAATACTTTCCTACTAAATTTATAAGACATAAGCATTCAATTTTTTAGTAAACAAAGAGAAAATAAAGCTATCTATTGGGTTTCACTAAAAAGTCCATTGGAAGACTTGACTATTGTTGTTAAAAGACATAGGCATTCATATTATAGAGCCACAAACCACACTAGTAAAATAAAAACATGATAAAATTGGATTCGCACCAATGACAGTCTTAATTTGATAGTGCAAACCCAACACCTTACTAACTGTGCTAACCAGACTGTGCATACTAGACACACAATTTATCAGAGATTTAAGTGAATAAGCTACAGTGTCCAATGTACTAAACATAATATATTCTATGGCGTGTCATAAGCAAGTCATTAGAATACTTTCCTACTAAATTTATAAGACATAAGCATTCAATATTTGAGTAAACAAAGAGAAAATAAAGCTATCTATTGGGTTTCAATAAAAAGTCCATTGTAAGACTTGACTATTGTTGTTAAAAGATATAGGCATTCATATTATAGAGCCACAAACCACACTAGTAAACTAAAAACATGATAACATGGGATTTGAACCAATGATATTCTTAATTTGATAGTGCAAACCTAACACCTTACTAACTGTGCTAACCAGACTGTGCATACCATACACACAATTTATCAGAGATTTAAGTAAATAAGCTACAGTGTCCAAGGTACTAAACATAATATATTCTATGGGATGTCATAAGCAAGTCATTAGAATACTTTCCTACTAAATTTATAAGACATAAGCATTCAATATTTTAGTAAACAAAGAGAAAATAAAGCTATCTATTGGGTTTCACTAAAAAGTCCATTGGAAGACTTGACTATTGTTGTTAAAAGACATAGGCATTCATATTATAGAGCCACAAACCACACTAGTAAAATAAAAACATGATAAAATTGGATTCGCACCAATGACAGTCTTAATTTGATAGTGCAAACCCAACACCTTACTAACTGTGCTAACCAGACTGTGCATACTAGACACACAATTTATCAGAGATTTAAGTGAATAAGCTACAGTGTCCAAGGTACTAAACATAATATATTCTATGGCGTGTCATAAGCAAGTCATTAGAATACTTTCCTACTAAATTTATAAGACATAAGCATTCAATATTTTAGTAAACAAAGAGAAAATAAAGCTATCTATTGGGTTTCACTAAAAAGTCCATTGGAAGACTTGACTATTGTTGTTAAAAGACATAGGCATTCATATTATAGAGCCACAAACCACACTAGTAAACTAAAAACATGATAACATGGGATGTGAACCAATGATATTCTTAATTTGATAGTGCAAACCCAACACTTTACTAACTGTGCTAACCAGACTGTGCATACCATACACACAATTTATCAGAGATTTAAGTAAATAAGCTACAGTGTCCAAGGTACTAAACATAATATATTCTATGGGATGTCATAAGCAAGTCATTAGAATACTTTCCTACTAAATTTATAAGACATAAGCATTCAATATTTTAGTAAACAAAGAGAAAATAAAGCTATCTATTGGGTTTCACTAAAAAGTCCATTGGAAGACTTGACTATTGTTGTTAAAAGACATAGGCATTCATATTATAGAGCCACAAACCACACTAGTAAAATAAAAACATGATAAAATTGGATTCGAACCAATGACAGTCTTAATTTGATAGTGCAAACCCAACACCTTACTGACTGTGCTAACCAGACTGGGAATATTATACACACAATTTATCAATGATTTAAGTAAATAAGCTACAGTGTCCAAGGTACTAAACATAATATATTCTATGGCGTGTCATAAGCAAGTCATTAGAATACTTTCCTACTAAATTTATAAGACATAAGCATTCAATATTTGAGTAAACAAAGAGAAAATAAAGCTATCTATTGGGTTTCACTAAAAAGTCCATTGGAAGACTTGACTATTGTTGTTAAAAGACATAGGCGTTCATATTATAGAGCCACAAACCCACATTAGTAAAATAAAAACATGATAAAATTGGATTCGCACCAATGACAGTCTTAATTTGATAGTGCAAACCCAACACCTTACTAACTGTGCTAACCAGACTGTGCATACTAGACACACAATTTATCAGAGATTTAAGTGAATAAGCTACAGTGTCCAATGTACTAAACATAATATATTCTATGGCGTGTCATAAGCAAGTCATTAGAATACTTTCCTACTAAATTTATAAGACATAAGCATTCAATATTTGAGTAAACAAAGAGAAAATAAAGCTATCTATTGGGTTTCAATAAAAAGTCCATTGTAAGACTTGACTATTGTTGTTAAAAGATATAGGCATTCATATTATAGAGCCACAAACCACACTAGTAAACTAAAAACATGATAACATGGGATTTGAACCAATGATATTCTTAATTTGATAGTGCAAACCTAACACCTTACTAACTGTGCTAACCAGACTGTGCGTACCATACACACAATTTATCAGAGATTTAAGTAAATAAGCTACAGTGTCCAAGGTACTAAACATAATATATTCTATGGGATGTCATAAGCAAGTCATTAGAATACTTTCCTACTAAATTTATAAGACATAAGCATTCAATATTTTAGTAAACAAAGAGAAAATAAAGCTATCTATTGGGTTTCACTAAAAAGTCCATTGGAAGACTTGACTATTGTTGTTAAAAGACATAGGCATTCATATTATAGAGCCACAAACCACACTAGTAAAATAAAAACATGATAAAATTGGATTCGCACCAATGACAGTCTTAATTTGATAGTGCAAACCCAACACCTTACTAACTGTGCTAACCAGACTGTGCATACTAGACACACAATTTATCAGAGATTTAAGTGAATAAGCTACAGTGTCCAAGGTACTAAACATAATATATTCTATGGCGTGTCATAAGCAAGTCATTAGAATACTTTCCTACTAAATTTATAAGACATAAGCATTCAATATTTGAGTAAACAAAGAGAAAATAAAGCTATCTATTGGGTTTCAATAAAAAGTCCATTGTAAGACTTGACTATTGTTGTTAAAAGATATAGGCATTCATATTATAGAGCCACAAACCACACTAGTAAAATAAAAACATGATAACATGGGATTTGAACCAATGATATTCTTAATTTGATAGTGCAAACCCAACACTTTACTAACTGTGCTAACCAGACTGTGCATACCATACACACAATTTATCAGAGATTTAATTAAATAAGCTACAGTGTCCAAGGTACTAAACATAATATATTCTATGGGATGTCATAAGCAAGTCATTAGAATACTTTCCTACTAAATTTATAAGACATAAGCATTCAATATTTTAGTAAACAAAGAGAAAATAAAGCTATCTTTTGGGTTTCACTAAAAAGTCCATTGGAAGACTTGACTATTGTTGTTAAAAGACATAGGCATTCATATTATAGAGCCACAAACCACACTAGTAAAATAAAAACATGATAAAATTGGATTCGAACCAATGACAGTCTTAATTTGATAGTGCAAACCCAACACCTTACTGACTGTGCTAACCAGATTGGGCATACTATACACACAATTTATCAGAGATTTAAGTAAATAAGCTACAGTGTCCAAGGTACTAAACATAATATATTCTATTGGATGTCATAAGCAAGTCATTAGAATACTTTCCTACTAAATTTATAAGACATAAGCATTCAATATTTGGGTAAACAAAGAGAAAATAAAGCTATCTATTGGGTTTCACTAAAAAGTCCATTGGAAGACTTGACTATTGTTGTTAAAAGACATAGGCGTTCATATTATAGAGCCACAAACCCACATTAGTAAAATAAAAACATGATAAAATTGGATTCGCACCAATGACAGTCTTAATTTGATAGTGCAAACCCAACACCTTACTAACTGTGCTAACCAGACTGTGCATACTAGACACACAATTTATCAGAGATTTAAGTGAATAAGCTACAGTGTCCAATGTACTAAACATAATATATTCTATGGCGTGTCATAAGCAAGTCATTAGAATACTTTCCTACTAAATTTATAAGACATAAGCATTCAATATTTGAGTAAACAAAGAGAAAATAAAGCTATCTATTGGGTTTCAATAAAAAGTCCATTGTAAGACTTGACTATTGTTGTTAAAAGATATAGGCATTCATATTATAGAGCCACAAACCACACTAGTAAACTAAAAACATGATAACATGGGATTTGAACCAATGATATTCTTAATTTGATAGTGCAAACCTAACACCTTACTAACTGTGCTAACCAGACTGTGCGTACCATACACACAATTTATCAGAGATTTAAGTAAATAAGCTACAGTGTCCAAGGTACTAAACATAATATATTCTATGGGATGTCATAAGCAAGTCATTAGAATACTTTCCTACTAAATTTATAAGACATAAGCATTCAATATTTTAGTAAACAAAGAGAAAATAAAGCTATCTATTGGGTTTCACTAAAAAGTCCATTGGAAGACTTGACTATTGTTGTTAAAAGACATAGGCATTCATATTATAGAGCCACAAACCACACTAGTAAAATAAAAACATGATAAAATTGGATTCGCACCAATGACAGTCTTAATTTGATAGTGCAAACCCAACACCTTACTAACTGTGCTAACCAGACTGTGCATACTAGACACACAATTTATCAGAGATTTAAGTGAATAAGCTACAGTGTCCAAGGTACTAAACATAATATATTCTATGGCGTGTCATAAGCAAGTCATTAGAATACTTTCCTACTAAATTTATAAGACATAAGCATTCAATATTTGAGTAAACAAAGAGAAAATAAAGCTATCTATTGGGTTTCAATAAAAAGTCCATTGTAAGACTTGACTATTGTTGTTAAAAGATATAGGCATTCATATTATAGAGCCACAAACCACACTAGTAAAATAAAAACATGATAACATGGGATTTGAACCAATGATATTCTTAATTTGATAGTGCAAACCCAACACTTTACTAACTGTGCTAACCAGACTGTGCATACCATACACACAATTTATCAGAGATTTAATTAAATAAGCTACAGTGTCCAAGGTACTAAACATAATATATTCTATGGGATGTCATAAGCAAGTCATTAGAATACTTTCCTACTAAATTTATAAGACATAAGCATTCAATATTTTAGTAAACAAAGAGAAAATAAAGCTATCTTTTGGGTTTCACTAAAAAGTCCATTGGAAGACTTGACTATTGTTGTTAAAAGACATAGGCATTCATATTATAGAGCCACAAACCACACTAGTAAAATAAAAACATGATAAAATTGGATTCGAACCAATGACAGTCTTAATTTGATAGTGCAAACCCAACACCTTACTGACTGTGCTAACCAGATTGGGCATACTATACACACAATTTATCAGAGATTTAAGTAAATAAGCTACAGTGTCCAAGGTACTAAACATAATATATTCTATTGGATGTCATAAGCAAGTCATTAGAATACTTTCCTACTAAATTTATAAGACATAAGCATTCAATATTTGGGTAAACAAAGAGAAAATAAAGCTATCTATTGGGTTTCACTAAAAAGTCCATTGGAAGACTTGACTATTGTTGTTAAAAGACATAGGCATTCATATTAAAGAGCCACAAACCACACTAGTAAAATAAAAACATGATAACATGGAATTCGAACCAATGACTGTCTTAATTTGATAGTGCAAACCCAACACCTTACTAACTGTGCTAACCAGACTGGGCATGCTATACTCCCAATTTATCAGAGATTTAAGTAAATAAGCTACAGTGTCCAAGGTACTAAACATAATATATTCTATGGGATGTCATAAGCAAGTCATTAGAATACTTTCCTACTAAATTTATAATACATAAGCATTCAATATTTGAGTAAACAAAGAGAAAATAAAGCTTTCTATTGGGTTTCACTAAAAAGTCCATTGGAAGACTTGACTATTGTTGTTAAAAGACATAGGCATTCATATTATAGAGCCACAAACCACACTAGTAAAATAAAAACATGATAACATGGGATTCGAACCAATGACTGTCTTAATTTGATAGTGCAAACCCAACACCTTACTAACTGTGCTAACCAGACTGTGCATACCAGACCCCCAATTTATCAGAGATTTAAGTGAACAAGCTAAAGTGTCCAATGTACTAAACATAATATATTCTATGGGGTGTCATAAGCAAGTCATTAGAAAACTTTCCTACTAAATTTATAAAGACATAAGCATTCAATATTTGAGTAAACAAATAGAAAATAAAGCTATCTATTGGGTTTCACTAAAAAGTCCATTGGAAGACTTGACTATTGTTGTTAAAAGACATAGGCATTCATATTAAAGAGCCACAAACCACACTAGTAAAATAAAAACATGATAACATGGGATTCAAACCAATAACAGTCTTAATTTGATAGTGGAAACCCACCACCTTACTAACTGGGCTAACCAGACTGTGCATACCAGATGCATAATTTATCAGAGATTTAAGTGCATAAGCTACAGTGTCCAAGGTACTAAACATAATATATTCTATGGGGTGTCATAAGCAAGTCATTAGAATACTTTCCTACTAAATTTATAAGACATAAGCATTCAATATTTTAGTGAACAAAGAGAAAATAAAGCTATCTATTGGGTTTCACTAAAAGGTCCATTGGAAGACTTGACTATTGTTGTTAAAAGACATAGGCATTCATATTATAGAGCCACAAACCACACTAGTAAAATAAAAACATGATAACATGGGATTTGAACCAATAACTGTCTTAATTTGATAGTGCAAACCCTACACCTTACTAACTGTGCTAACCAGACTGTGCATACCAGACACCCAATTTATCAGAGATTTAAGTGAATAAGCTAAAGTGTCCAATGTACTAAACATAATATATTCTATGTGGTGTCATAAGCAAGTCATTAGAATACTTTCCTACTAAATTTATAAGACATAAGCATTCAATATTTTAGTGAACAAAGAGAAAAAAAAGCTATCTATTGGGTTTCACTAAAAAGTCCATTGGAAGACTTGACTATTGTTGTTAAAAGACATAGGCATTCATATTATAGAGCCACAAACCCACATTAGTAAAATAAAAACATGATAACATGGGATTCAAACAAATGACAGTCTTAATTTGATAGTGAAACCGCAACACCTTACTAACTGTGCTAACCAGACTGTGCATACAAGACACACAATTTATCAGAGATTTAAGTGAATAAGCTACAGTGTCCAAGGCACTAAACATAATATATTCTATGGGGTGTCATAAGCAAGTCATTAGAATACTTTCCTACTAAATTTATAAGACATAAGCATTCATAATTTGAGTAAACAAAGAGAAAGTAAAGCTGTCTATTGGGTTTCACTAAAAAGTCCATTGGAAGACTTGACTATTGTTGTTAAAAGACATAGGCATTCATATTATAGAGCCAAAAACCACACTAGTAAAATAAAAACATGATAACATGGGATTCTAACCAATGACAGTCTTAATTTGATAGTACAAACCCAACACCTTACTAACTGTGCTAACCAGACTGTGCATACCAGGCACACAATTTATCAGAGATTTAAGTGAATAAGCTACAGTGTCCAAGGTACTAAACATAATATATTCTATGGGGTGTCATAATCAAGTCATTAGAATACTTTCCTACTAAATTTATAAGACATAAGCATTCATAATTTGAGTAAACAAAGAGAAAATAAAGCTATCTATTGGGTTTCACTAAAAAGTCCATTGGAAGACTTGACTATTGTTGTTAAAAGATATAGGCATTCATATTATAGAGCCACAAACAACACTAGTAAACTAAAAACATGATAACATGGGATTTGAACCAATGATATTCTTAATTTGATAGTGCAAACCCAACACCTTACTAACTGTGCTAACCAGACTGTGCATACCATACACACAATTTATCAGAGATTTAAGTAAATAAGCTACAGTGTCCAAGGTACTAAACATAATATATTCTATGGGATGTCATAAGCAAGTCATTAGAATACTTTCCTACTAAATTTATAAGACATAAGCATTCAATATTTGAGTAAACAAAGAGAAAATAAAGCTATCTATTGGGTTTCACTAAAAAGTCCATTGGAAGACTTGACTATTGTTGTTAAAAGACATAGGCATTCATATTAAAGAGCCACAAACCACACTAGTAAAATAAAAACATGATAACATGGAATTCGAACCAATGACTGTCTTAATTTGATAGTGCAAACCCAACACCTTACTAACTGTGCTAACCAGACTGGGCATACTATACACACAATTTATCAGAGATTTAAGTAAATAAGCTACAGTGTCCAAGGTACTAAACATAATATATTCTATGGGATGTCATAAGCAAGTCATTAGAATACTTTCCTACTAAATTTATAAGACATAAGCATTCAATATTTGAGTAAACAAAGAGAAAATAAAGCTATCTATTGGGTTTCACTAAAAAGTCCATTGGAAGACTTGACTATTGTTGTTAAAAGACATAGGCATTCATATTATAGAGCCACAAACCACACTAGTAAAATAAAAACATGATAACATGGGATTCGACCCAATGACTGTCTTAATTTGATAGTGCAAACCCAACACCTTACTAACTGTGCTAACCAGACTGTGCATACCAGACCCCCAATTTATCAGAGATTTAAGTGAATAAGCTAAAGTGTCCAATGTACTAAACATAATATATTCTATGGGGTGTCATAAGCAAGTCATTAGAAAACTTTCCTACTAAATTTATAAAGACATAAGCATTCAATATTTTAGTGAACAAAGAGAAAATAAAGCTATCTATTGGGTTTCACTAAAAAGTCCATTGGAAGACTTGACTATTGTTGTTAAAAGACATAGGCATTCATATTATAGAGCCAAAAACCACACTAGTAAAATAAAAACATGATAACATGGGATTCTAACCAATGGCAGTCTTAATTTGATAGTGCAAACCCAACACCTTACTAACTGTGCTAACCAGACTGTGCATACCAGACACACAATTTATCAGAGATTTAAGTGAATTAGCTACAGTGTCCAAGGTACTAAACATAATATATTCTATGGGGTGTCATAATCAAGTCATTAGAATACTTTCCTACTAAATTTATAAGACATAAGCATTCAATATTTGAGTAAACAAAGAGAAAATAAAGCTATCTATTGGGTTTCACTAAAAAGTCCATTGGAAGACTTGACTATTGTTGTTAAAAGACATAGGCGTTCATATTATAGAGCCACAAACACACATTAGTAAAATAAAAACATGATAAAATTGGATTCGCACCAATGACAGTCTTAATTTGATAGTGCAAACCTAACACCTTACTAACTGTGCTAACCAGACTGTGCATACTAGACACACAATTTATCAGAGATTTAAGTGAATAAGCTACAGTGTCCAAGGTACTAAACATAATATATTCTATGGCGTGTCATAAGCAAGTCATTAGAATACTTTCCTACTAAATTTATAAGACATAAGCATTCAATATTTGAGTAAACAAAGAGAAAATAAAGCTATCTATTGGGTTTCAATAAAAAGTACATTGTAAGACTTGACTATTGTTGTTAGAAGACATAGGTATTCATATTATAGAGCCACAAACCACACTAGTAAAATTAAAACATGATAACATGGGATTCGAACCAATGACAGTCTTAATTTGATAGTGCAACCCCAACACCTTACTAACTGTGCTAACCAGACTGTGCATACCAGAAATACAATTTATCAGAGATTTAAGTGAATAAGCTACAGTGTCCAAGGTACTAAACATAATATATTCTATGGGGTGTCATACGCAAGTCATTAGAATACTTTCCTACTAAATTTATAAGACATAAGCATTCAATATTTGAGTAAACAAAGAGAAAATAAAGCTATCTATTGGGTTTCACTAAAAAGTCCATTGGAAGACTTGACTATTGTTGTTAAAAGACATAGGCATTCATATTATAGAGCCACAAACCACACTAGTAAAATAAAAACATGATGACATGGGATTCGAACCAATGACAGTCTTAATTTGATAGTGCAAACCCAACACCTTACTAACTGTGCTAACCAGACTGTGCATACTGGAAACACAATTTATCAGAGATTTAAGTGAATAAGCTACAGTGTCCAAGATACTAAACATAATATATTCTATGGGGTGTCATAAGCAAGTAATTAGAATACTTTCCTACTACAATTATAAAATATAAGCATTCAATATTTGAGTAAACAAAAAGAAAATAAAGCTATCTATTGGGTTTCACTAAAAAGTCCATTGGAAGACTTGACTATTGTTGTTAAAAGACATAGGCATTTATATTATAGAGCCATAAACCACACTAGTAAAATAAAAACATGATAACATAGGATTCGAACCAATGACAGTCTTAATTTGATAGTGCAAACCCAACACCTTACTAACTGTGCTAACCAGAGTGTGCATACCAGACACACAATTTATCAGAGATTTAAGTGAATAAGCTACAGTGTCCAAGGTACTAAACATAATATATTCTATGGGGTGTCATAAGCAAGTCATTAGAATACTTTCCTACTAAATTTATAAGACATAAGCATTCAATATATTAGTGAACAAAGAGAAAATAAAGCTATCTATTGGGTTTCACTAAAAAGTCCATTGGAAGACTTGACTATTGTTGTTAAAAGACATAGGCATTCATATTATAGAGCCACAAACCCACATTAGTAAAATAAAAACATGATAACATGGGATTCGAACAAATGACAGTCTTAATTTGATAGTGCAACCCCAACACCTTACTAACTGTGCTAACCAGACTGTGCATACAAGACACACAATTTATCAGAGATTTAAGTGAATAAGCTACAGTGTCCAAGGCACTAAACATAATATATTCTATGGGGTGTCATAAGCAAGTCATTAGAATACTTTCCTACTAAATTTATAAGACATAAGCATTCATAATTTGAGTAAACAAAGAGAAAATAAAGCTATCTATTGGGTTTCAATAAAAAGTCAATTGGAAGACTTGACTATTGTTGTTCAAAGACATAGGCATTCATATTATAGAGCCACAAACCACACTAGAAAAATAAAAACATGATAACATGGGATTCGAACCAATGACTGTCTTAATTTAATAGTGCAAACCCAACACCTTACTAACTGTGCTAACCAGACACCCAACTTATCAGATATTTAAGTGAATAAGCTACAGTGTCCAAGGTACTAAACATAATATATTCTATGGGATGTCATAAGCAAGTCATTAGAATACTTTCCTACTAAATTTATAAAGACATAAGCATTCAATATTTGAGTAAACAAAGAGAAAATAAAGCTATCTATTGGGTTTCACTAAAAAGTCCATTGGAAGACTTGACTATTGTTGTTAAAAGATATAGGCATTCATATTAAAGAGCCACAAACCACACTAGTAAAATAAAAACATGTTAACATGGGATTCGAACCAATGACTGTCTTAATTTGATAGTGCAAACCCAACACCTTACTAACTGTGCTAACCAGACTGGGCATACTATACACACAATTTATCAGAGATTTAAGTAAATAAGCTACAGTGTCCAAGTACTAAACATAATATATTCTATGGGATGTCATAAGCAAGTCATTAGAATACTTTCCTACTAAATTTATAAGACATAAGCATTCAATATTTGAGTAAACAAAGAGAAAATAAAGCTATCTATTGGGTTTCACTAAAAAGTCCATTGGAAGACTTGACTATTGTTGTTAAAAGACATAGGCATTCATATTAAAGAGCCACAAACCACACTAGTAAAATAAAAACATGATTACATGGGATTCGAACCAATGACTGTCTTAATTTGATAGTGCAAACCCAACACCTTACTAACTGTGCTAACCAGACTGTGCATACCAGACCACCAATTTATCAGAGATTTAAGTGCATAAGCTAAAGTGTCCAATGTACTAAACATAATATATTCTATGGGGTGTCATAAGCAAGTCATTAGAAAACTTTCCTACTAAATTTATAAAGACATAAGCATTCAATATTTGAGTAAACAAATAGAAAATAAAGCTATCTATTGGGTTTCACTAAAAAGTCCATTGGAAGACTTGACTATTGTTGTTAAAAGACATAGGCATTCATATTAAAGAGCCACAAACCACACTAGTAAAATAAAAACATGATAACATGGGATTCAAACCAATAACAGTCTTAATTTGATAGTGGAAACCCAACACCTTACTAACTGGGCTAACCAGACTGTGCATACCAGACGCACAATTTATCAGAGATTTAAGTGCATAAGCTACAGTGTCCAAGGTACTAAACATAATATATTCTATGGGGTGTCATAAGCAAGTCATTAGAATACTTTCCTACTAAATTTATAAGACATAAGCATTCAATATTTTAGTGAACAAAGAGAAAATAAAGCTATCTATTGGGTTTCACTAAAAGGTCCATTGGAAGACTTGACTATTGTTGTTAAAAGACATAGGCATTCATATTATAGAGCCACAAACCACACTAGTAAAATAAAAACATGATAACATGGGATTCGAACCAATAACTGTCTTAATTTGATAGGGCAAACCCTACACCTTACTAACTGTGCTAACCAGACTGTGCATACCAGACACCCAATTTATCAGAGATTTAAGTGAATAAGCTAAAGTGTCCAATGTACTAAACATAATATATTCTATGGGGTGTCATAAGCAAGTCATTAGAAAACGTTCCTACTAAATTTATAAAGACATAAGCATTCAATATTTGAGTAAACAAAGAGAAAATAAAGCTATCTATTGGGTTTCACTAAAAAGTCCATTGGAAGACTTGACTATTGTTGTTAAAAGATATAGGCATTCATATTATAGAGCCACAAACCACACTAGTAAAATAAAAACATGATAACATGGGATTTGAACCAATGATATTCTTAATTTGATAGTACAAACCCAACACCTTACTAACTGTGCTAACCAGACTGTGCATACCATACACACAATTTATCAGAGTTTTAAGTAAATAAGCTACAGTGTCCAAGGTACTAAACATAATATATTCTATGGGATGTCATAAGCAAGTCATTAGAATACTTTCCTACTAAATTTATAAGACATAAGCATTCAATATTTGAGTAAACAAAGAGAAAATAAAGCTATCTATTGGGTTTCACTAAAAAGTCCATTGGAAGACTTGACTATTGTTGTTAAAAGACATAGGCATTCATATTAAAGAGCCACAAACCACACTAGTAAAATAAAAACATGATAACATGGGATTCGAACCAATGACTGTCTTAATTTGATAGTGCAAACCCAACACCTTACTAACTGTGCTAACCAGACTGTGCATACCAGACCACCAATTTATCAGAGATTTAAGTGAATAAGCTAACGTGTCCAATGTACTAAACATAATATATTCTATGGGGTGTCATAAGCAAGTCATTAGAAAACTTTCCTACTAAATTTATAAAGACATAAGCATTCAATATTTGAGTAAACAAATAGAAAATAAAGCTATCTATTGGGTTTCACTAAAAAGTCCATTGGAAGACTTGACTATTGTTGTTAAAAGACATAGGCATTCATATTAAAGAGCCACAAACCACACTAGTAAAATAAAAACATGATAACATGGGATTCAAACCAATAACAGTCTTAATTTGATAGTGGAAACCCAACACCTTACTAACTGGGCTAACCAGACTGTGCATACCAGACGCACAATTTATCAGAGATTTAAGTGCATAAGCTACAGTGTCCAAGGTACTAAACATAATATATTCTATGGGGTGTCATAAGCAAGTCATTAGAATACTTTCCTACTAAATTTATAAGACATAAGCATTCAATATTTTGGTGAACAAAGAGAAAATAAAGCTATCTATTGGGTTTCACTAAAAGGTCCATTGGAAGACTTGACTATTGTTGTTAAAAGACATAGGCATTCATATTATAGAGCCACAAACCACACTAGTAAAATAAAAACATGATAACAGGGGATTCGAACCAATAACTGTCTTAATTTGATAGTGCAAACCCTACACCTTACTAACTGTGCTAACCAGACTATGCATACCAGACACCCAATTTATCAGAGATTTAAGTGAATAAGCTAAAGTGTCCAATGTACTAAACATAATATATTCTATGGGGTGTAATAAGCAAGTCATTAGAAAACTTTCCTACTAAATTTATAAAGACATAAGCATTCAATATTTGAGTAAACAAAGAGAAAATAAAGCTATCTATTGGGTTTCACTAAAAAGTCCATTTGAAGACTTGACTATTGTTGTTAAAAGACATAGGCATTCATATTAAAGAGCCACAAACCACACTAGTAAAATAAAAACATGATAACATGGGATTCAAACCAATGACAGTCTTAATTTGATAGTGCAAACCCTACACCTTACTAACTGTGCTAACCAGACTGTGCATACCAGACACCAAATTTATCAGAGATTTAAGTGAATAAGCTAAAGTGTCCAATGTGCTAAACATAATATATTCTATGTGGTGTCATAAGCAAGTCATTAGAATACTTTCCTACTAAATTTATAAGACATAAGCATTCAATATTTTAGTGAACAAAGAGAAAATAAAGCTATCTATTGGGTTTCACTAAAAAGTCCATTGGAAGACTTGACTATTGTTGTTAAAAGACATAGGCATTCATATTATAGAGCCACAAACCCACATTAGTAAAATAAAAACATGATAACATGGGATTCAAACAAATGACAGTCTTAATTTGATAGTGAAACCCCAACACCTTACTAACTGTGCTAACCAGACTGTGCATACAAGACACACAATTTATCAGAGATTTAAGTGAATAAGCTACAGTGTCCAAGGCACTAAACATAATATATTCTATGGGGTGTCATAAGCAAGTCATTAGAATACTTTCCTACTAAATTTATAAGACATAAGCATTCAATATTTTAGTGAACAAAGAGAAAATAAAGCTATCTATTGGGTTTCACTAAAAGGTCCATTGGAAGACTTGACTATTGTTGTTAAAAGACATAGGCATTCATATTATAGAGCCACAAACCACACTAGTAAAATAAAAACATGATAACATGGGATTTGAACCAATAACTGTCTTAATTTGATAGTGCAAACCCTACACCTTACTAACTGTGCTAACCAGACTGTGCATACCATACACCCAATTTATCAGAGATTTAAGTGAATAAGCTAAAGTGTCCAATGTACTAAACATAATATATTCTATGTGGTGTCATAAGCAAGTCATTAGAATACTTTCCTACTAAATTTATAAGACATAAGCATTCAATATTTTAGTGAACAAAGAGAAAATAAAGCTATCTATTGGGTTTCACTAAAAAGTCCATTGGAAGACTTGACTATTGTTGTTAAAAGACATAGGCATTCATATTATAGAGCCACAAACCCACATTAGTAAAATAAAAACATGATAACATGGGATTCAAACAAATGACAGTCTTAATTTGATAGTGAAACCCCAACACCTTACTAACTGTGCTAACCAGACTGTGCATACAAGACACACAATTTATCAGAGATTTAAGTGAATAAGCTACAGTGTCCAAGGCACTAAACATAATATATTCTATGGGGTGTCATAAGCAAGTCATTAGAATACTTTCCTACTAAATTTATAAGACATAAGCATTCATAATTTGAGTAAACAAAGAGAAAGTAAAGCTGTCTATTGGGTTTCACTAAAAAGTCCATTGGAAGACTTGACTATTGTTGTTAAAAGACATAGGCATTCATATTATAGAGCCAAAAACCACACTAGTAAAATAAAAACATGATAACATGGGATTCTAACCAATGACAGTCTTAATTTGATAGTACAAACCCAACACCTTACTAACTGTGCTAACCAGACTGTGCATACCAGGCACACAATTTATCAGAGATTTAAGTAAATAAGCTACAGTGTCCAAGGTACTAAACATAATATATTCTATGGGGTGTCATAATCAAGTCATTAGAATACTTTCCTACTAAATTTATAAGACATAAGCATTCATAATTTGAGTAAACAAAGAGAAAATAAAGCTATCTATTGGGTTTCACTAAAAAGTCCATTGGAAGACTTGACTATTGTTGTTAAAAGATATAGGCATTCATATTATAGAGCCACAAACCACACTAGTAAACTAAAAACATGATAACATGGGATTTGAACCAATGATATTCTTAATTTGATAGTGCAAACCCAACACCTTACTAACTGTGCTAACCAGACTGTGCATACCATACACACAATTTATCAGAGATTTAAGTAAATAAGCTACAGTGTCCAAGGTACTAAACATAATATATTCTATGGGATGTCATAAGCAAGTCATTAGAATACTTTCCTACTAAATTTATAAGACATAAGCATTCAATATTTGAGTAAACAAAGAGAAAATAAAGCTATCTATTGGGTTTCACTAAAAAGTCCATTGGAAGACTTGACTATTGTTGTTAAAAGACATAGGCATTCATATTAAAGAGCCACAAACCACACTAGTAAAATAAAAACATGATAACATGGAATTCGAACCAATGACTGTCTTAATTTGATAGTGCAAACCCAACACCTTACTAACTGTGCTAACCAGACTGGGCATACTATACACACAATTTATCAGAGATTTAAGTAAATAAGCTACAGTGTCCAAGGTACTAAACATAATATATTCTATGGGATGTCATAAGCAAGTCATTAGAATACTTTCCTACTAAATTTATAAGACATAAGCATTCAATATTTGAGTAAACAAAGAGAAAATAAAGCTATCTATTGGGTTTCACTAAAAAGTCCATTGGAAGACTTGACTATTGTTGTTAAAAGACATAGGCATTCATATTATAGAGCCACAAACCACACTAGTAAAATAAAAACATGATAACATGGGATTCGACCCAATGACTGTCTTAATTTGATAGTGCAAACCCAACACCTTACTAACTGTGCTAACCAGACTGTGCATACCAGAACCCCAATTTATCAGAGATTTAAGTGAATAAGCTAAAGTGTCCAATGTACTAAACATAATATATTCTATGGGGTGTCATAAGCAAGTCATTAGAAAACTTTCCTACTAAATTTATAAAGACATAAGCATTCAATAGTTGAGTAAACAAATAGAAAATAAAGCTATCTATTGGGTTTCACTAAAAAGTCCATTGGAAGACTTGACTATTGTTGTTAAAAGACATAGGCATTCATGTTAAAGAGCCACAAACCACACTAGTAAAATAAAAACATGATAACATGGGGATTCAAACCAATGACAGTCTTAATTTGATAGTGGAAACCCAACACCTTACTAACCGGGCTAACCAGATTGCGCATACCAGACACACAATTTATCAGAGATTTAAGTGAATAAGCTACAGTGTCCAAGGTACTAAACATAATATATTCTATGGGGTGTCATAAGCAAGTCATTAGAATACTTTCCTACTAAATTTATAAGACATAAGCATTCAATATTTTAGTGAACAAAGAGAAAATAAAGCTATCTATTGGGTTTCACTAAAAAGTCCATTGGAAGACTTGACTATTGTTGTTAAAAGACATAGGCATTCATATTATAGAGCCAAAAACCACACTAGTAAAATAAAAACATGATAACATGGGATTCTAACCAATGACAGTCTTAATTTGATAGTACAAACCCAACACCTTACTAACTGTGCTAACCAGACTGTGCATACCAGACACACAATTTATCAGAGATTTAAGTGAATTAGCTACAGTGTCCAAGGTACTAAACATAATATATTCTATGGGGTGTCATAATCAAGTCATTAGAATACTTTCCTACTAAATTTATAAGACATAAGCATTCAATATTTGAGTAAACAAAGAGAAAATAAAGCTATCTATTGGGTTTCACTAAAAAGTCCATTGGAAGACTTGACTATTGTTGTTAAAAGACATAGGCGTTCATATTATAGAGCCACAAACCCACATTAGTAAAATAAAAACATGATAAAATTGGATTCGCACCAATGACAGTCTTAATTTGATAGTGCAAACCTAACACCTTACTAACTGTGCTAACCAGACTGTGCATACTAGACACACAATTTATCAGAGATTTAAGTGAATAAGCTACAGTGTCCAAGGTACTAAACATAATATATTCTATGGCGTGTCATAAGCAAGTCATTAGAATACTTTCCTACTAAATTTATAAGACATAAGCATTCAATATTTTAGTGAACAAAGAGAAAATAAAGCTATATATTGGGTTTCACTAAAAGGTCCATTGGAAGACTTGACTATTGTTGTTAAAAGACATAGGCATTCATATTAAAGAGCCACAAACCACACTAGTAAAATAAAAACATGATAACATGGGATTCGAACCAATGACTGTCTTAATTTGATAGTGCAAACCCAACACTTTACTAACTGTGCTAACCAGACTGTGCATACCAGACACCCAATTTATCAGAGATTTAAGTGAATAAGCTAAAGTGTCCAATGTACTAAACATAATATATTCTATGGGGTGTCATAAGCAAGTCATTAGAAAACTTTCCTACTAAATTTATAAAGACATAAGCATTCAATATTTGAGTAAAAAAAGAGAAAATAAAGCTATCTATTGGGTTTCACTAAAAAGTCCATTGGAAGACTTGACTATTGTTGTTAAAAGACATAGGCATTCATATTATAGAGCCACAAACCCACATTAGTAAAATAAAAACATGATAACATGGGATTCGAACAAATGACAGTCTTAATTTGATAGTGCAAACCCAACACCTTACTAACTGTGCTAACCAGACTGTGCATACCAGACACACAATTTATCAGAGATTTAAGTGAATAAGCTACAGTGTCCAAGGTACTAAACATAATATATTCTATGGGATGTCATAAGCAAGTCATTAGAATACTTTCCTACTAAATTTATAAGACATAAGCATTCAATATTTTAGTAAACAAAGAGAAAATAAAGCTATCTATTGGGTTTCACTAAAAAGTCCATTGGAAGACTTGACTATTGTTGTTAAAAGACATATGCATTCATATTATAGAGCCACAAACCAAACTAGTAAAATAAAAACATGATAACATAGGATTCGAACCAATGACAGTCTTAAATTGATAGTGCAAACCCAACACTTTACTAACTGTGCATACCATACACACAATTTATCAGAGATTTAAGTAAATAAGCTACAGTGTCCAAGGTACTAAACATAATATATTCTATGGGATGTCATAAGCAAGTCATTAGAATACTTTCCTACTAAATTTATAAGACATAAGCATTCAATATTTGAGTAAACAAAGAGAAAATAAAGCTATCTATTGGGTTTCACTAAAAAGTACATTGGAAGACTTGACTATTGTTGTTAAAAGACATAGGCATTCATATTATAGAGCCAAAAACCACACTAGTAAAATAAAAACATGATAACACGGGATTCGAACCAATGACAGTCTTAATTTGATAGTACAAACCCAACACCTTACTAACTGTGCTAACCAGACTGTGCATACCAGAGACACAATTTATCAGAGATTTAAGTGAATAAGCTACAGTGTCCAAGGTACTAAACATAATATATTCTATGGGGTGTCATAAGCAAGTCATTAGAATACTTACCTACTAAATTTATAAGACATAAGCATTCAATATTTGAGTAAACACAGAGAAAATAAAGCTATCTATTGGGTTTCACTAAAAAGTCCATTGGAAGACTTGACTATTGTTGTTAAAAGACATAGGCGTTCATATTATAGAGCCACAAACCCACATTAGTGAAATAAAAACATGATAACATGGGATTCGAACCAATGACAGTCTTAATTTGATAGTGCAAACCAAACACTTTACTAACTGTGCTAACCAGACTGTGCATACTACACACCCAATGTATCAGAGATTTAAGTGAATAAGCTACAGTGTCCAAGGTACTAAACATAATATATTCTATGGCGTGTCATAAGCAAGTCATTAGAATACTTTCCTACTAAATTTATAAGACATAAGCATTCAATATTTGAGTAAACAAAGAGAAAATAAAGCTATCTATTGGGTTTCAATAAAAAGTCCATTGTAAGACTTGACTATTGTTGTTAAAAGACATAGGCATTCATATTATAGAGCCACAATCCACACTAGTAAAATAAAAACATGATATCATGGGATTTGAACCAATGATATTCTTAATTTGATAGTGCAAACCCAACACCTTACTAACTGTTCTAACCAGACTGTGCATATCAAACACACAATTTATCAGAGATTTAAGTAAATAAGCTACAGTGTCCAAGGTACTAAACATAATATATTCTATGGGATGTCATAAGCAAGTCATTAGAATACTTTCCTACTAAATTTATAAGACATAAGCATTCAATATTTGAGTAAACAAAGAGAAAATAAAGCTATCTATTGGGTTTCACTGAAACGTCCATTGGAAGACTTGACTATTGTTGTTAAAAGACATAGGCATTCATATTATAGAGCCACAAACCACACTAGTAAAATAAAAACATGATAACATGGTATTCGAACCAATGACTGTCTTAATTTAATAGTGCAAACCCAACACCTTACTAACTGTGCTAACCAGACTGTGCATACCAGAGGCACAATTTATCAGAGATTTAAGTGAATAAGCTACAGTGTCCAAGGTACTAAACATAATATATTCTATGGGGTGTCATAAGCAAGTCATTAGAATACTTACCTACTAAATTTATAAGACATAAGCATTCAATATTTGAGTAAACAAAGAGAAAATAAAGCTATCTATTGGGTTTCACTAAAAAGTCCATTGGAAGACTTGACTATTGTTGTTAAAAGACATAGGCATTCATATTAAAGAGCCACAAACCACACTAGTAAAATAAAAACATGATAACATGGGATTCGAACCAATGACTGTCTTAATTTGATAGTGCAAACCCAACACTTTACTAACTGTGCTAACCAGACTGTGCATACCAGACACCCAATTTATCAGAGATTTAAGTGAATAAGCTAAAGTGTCCAATGTACTAAACATAATATATTCTATGGGGTGTCATAAGCAAGTCATTAGAAAACTTTCCTACTAAATTTATAAAGACATAAGCATTCAATATTTGAGTAAAAAAAGAGAAAATAAAGCTATCTATTGGGTTTCACTAAAAAGTCCATTGGAAGACTTGACTATTGTTGTTAAAAGACATAGGCATTCATATTATAGAGCCACAAACCCACATTAGTAAAATAAAAACATGATAACATGGGATTCGAACAAATGACAGTCTTAATTTGATAGTGCAAACCCAACACCTTACTAACTGTGCTAACCAGACTGTGCATACCAGACACACAATTTATCAGAGATTTAAGTGAATAAGCTACAGTGTCCAAGGTACTAAACATAATATATTCTATGGGATGTCATAAGCAAGTCATTAGAATACTTTCCTACTAAATTTATAAGACATAAGCATTCAATATTTGAGTAAACAAATAGAAAATAAAGCAATCTAGTGGGTTTCACTAAAAAGTCCATTGGAAGACTTGACTATTGTTGTTAAAAGACATAGGCATTCATATTAAAGAGCCACAAACCACACTAGTAAAATAAAAACATGATAACATGGGATTCGAACCAATGACTGTCTTAATTTGATAGTGCAAACCCAACACCTTACTAACTGTGCTAACCAGACTGTGCATACCAGACACCCAATTTATCAGAGATTTAAGTGAATAAGCTAAAGTGTCCAATGTACTAAACATAATATATTCTATGGGGTGTCATAAGCAAGTCATTAGAAAACTTTCCTACTAAATTTATAAAGACATAAGCATTCAATATTTGAGTAAACAAAGAGAAAATAAAGCTATCTATTGGGTTTCACTAAAAAGTCCATTGGAAGACTTGACTATTGTTGTTAAAAGACATAGGCATTCATATTATAGAGCCACAAACCCACATTAGTAAAATAAAAACATGATAACATGGGATTCGAACAAATGACAGTCTTAATTTGATAGTACAAACCCAACACCTTACTGACTGTGCTAACCAGACTGGGCATACTATACACACAATTTATCAGAGATTTAAGTAAATAAGCTACAGTGTCCAAGGTACTAAACATAATATATTCTATGGGATGTCATAAGCAAGTCATTAGAATACTTTCCTACTAAATTTATAAGACATAAGCATTCAATATTTGAGTAAACAAAGAGAAAATAAAGCTATCTATTGGGTTTCACTAAAAAGTCCATTGGAAGACGTGACTATTGTTGTTAAAAGACATAGGCATTCATATTATAGAGCCACAAACCACACTAGTAAAATAAAAACATGATAAAATTGGATTCGAACCAATGACAGTCTTAATTTGATAGTGCAAACCCAACACCTTACTGACTGTGCTAACCAGACTGGGCATACTGTACACACAATTTATCAGAGATTTAAGTAAATAAGCTACAGTGTCCAAGGTACTAAACATAATATATTCTATGGGATGTCATAAGCAAGTCATTAGAATACTTTCCTACTAAATTTATAAGACATAAGCATTCAATATTTGAGTAAACAAAGAGAAAATAAAGCTATCTATTGGGTTTCACTAAAAAGTCCATTGGAAGACTTGACTATTGTTGTTAAAAGACATAGGCATTCATATTATAGAGCCACAAACCACACTAGTAAAATAAAAACATGATAACATGGGATTCGAACCAATGACTGTCTTAATTTGATAGTGCAAACCCAACACCTTACTAACTGTGCTAACCAGACTGTGCATACCAGACCCCCAATTTATCAGAGATTTAAGTGAATAAGCTAAAGTGTCCAATGTACTAAACATAATATATTCTATGGGGTGTCATAAGCAAGTCATTAGAAAACTTTCCTACTAAATTTATAAAGACATAAGCATTCAATATTTGAGTAAACAAATAGAAAATAAAGCAATCTATTGGGTTTCACTAAAAAGTCCATTGGAAGACTTGACTATTGTTGTTAAAAGACATAGGCATTCATATTAAAGAGCCACAAACCACACTAGTAAAATAAAAACATGATAACATGGGATTCAAACCAATGACAGTCTTAAATTGATAGTGGAAACCCAACACCTTACTAACTGGGCTAACCAGACTGTGCATACCAGACGCACAATTTATCAGAGATTTAAGTGAATAAGCTACAGTGTCCAAGGTACTAAACATAATATATTCTATGGGGTGTCATAAGCAAGTCATTAGAATACTTTCCTACTAAATTTATAAGACATAAGCATTCAATATTTTAGTGAACAAAGAGAAAATAAAGCTATCTATTGGGTTTCACTAAAAAGTCCATTGGAAGACTTGACTATTGTTGTTAAAAGACATAGGCATTCATATTATAGAGCCAAAAACCACACTAGTAAAATAAAAACATGATAACATGGGATTCTAACCAATGACAGTCTTAATTTGATAGTACAAACCCAACACCTTACTAACTGTGCTAACCAGACTGTGCATACCAGACACACAATTTATCAGAGATTTAAGTGAATTAGCTACAGTGTCCAAGGTACTAAACATAATATATTCTATGGGGTGTCATAATCAAGTCATTAGAATACTTTCCTACTAAATTTATAAGACATAAGCATTCAATATTTGAGTAAACAAAGAGAAAATAAAGCTATCTATTGGGTTTCACTAAAAAGTCCATTGGAAGACTTGACTATTGTTGTTAAAAGACATAGGCGTTCATATTATAGAGCCACAAACCCACATTAGTAAAATAAAAACATGATAAAATTGGATTCGCACCAATGACAGTCTTAATTTGATAGTGCAAACCTAACACCTTACTAACTGTGCTAACCAGACTGTGCATACTAGACACACAATTTATCAGAGATTTAAGTGAATAAGCTACAGTGTCCAAGGTACTAAACATAATATATTCTATGGGATGTCATAAGCAAGTCATTAGAATACTTTCCTACTAAATTTATAAGACATAAGCATTCAATATTTGAGTAAACAAAGAGAAAATAAAGCTATCTATTGGGTTTCACTAAAAAGTCCATTGGAAGACTTGACTATTGTTGTTAAAAGACATAGGCATTCATATTATAGAGCCACAAACCACACTAGTAAAATAAAAACATGATAACATGGGATTCGAACCAATGACTGTCTTAATTTGATAGTGCAAACCCAACACCTTACTAACTGTGCTAACCAGACTGTGCGTACCAGACCCCCAATTTATCAGAGATTTAAGTGAATAAGCTAAAGTGTCCAATGTACTAAACATAATATATTCTATGGGGTGTCATAAGCAAGTCATTAGAAAACTTTCCTACTAAATTTATAAAGACATAAGCATTCAATATTTGAGTAAACAAATAGAAAATAAAGCAATCTATTGGGTTTCACTAAAAAGTCCATTGGAAGACTTGACTATTGTTGTTAAAAGACATAGGCATTCATATTAAAGAGCCACAAACCACACTAGTAAAATAAAAACATGATAACATGGGATTCAAACCAATGACAGTCTTAAATTGATAGTGGAAACCCAACACCTTACTAACTGGGCTAACCAGACTGTGCATACCAGACGCACAATTTATCAGAGATTTAAGTGAATAAGCTACAGTGTCCAAGGTACTAAACATAATATATTCTATGGGGTGTCATAAGCAAGTCATTAGAATACTTTCCTACTAAATTTATAAGACATAAGCATTCAATATTTTAGTGAACAAAGAGAAAATAAAGCTATCTATTGGGTTTCACTAAAAAGTCCATTGGAAGACTTGACTATTGTTGTTAAAAGACATAGGCATTCATATTATAGAGCCAAAAACCACACTAGTAAAATAAAAACATGATAACATGGGATTCTAACCAATGACAGTCTTAATTTGATAGTACAAACCCAACACCTTACTAACTGTGCTAACCAGACTGTGCATACCAGACACACAATTTATCAGAGATTTAAGTGAATTAGCTACAGTGTCCAAGGTACTAAACATAATATATTCTATGGGGTGTCATAATCAAGTCATTAGAATACTTTCCTACTAAATTTATAAGACATAAGCATTCAATATTTGAGTAAACAAAGAGAAAATAAAGCTATCTATTGGGTTTCACTAAAAAGTCCATTGGAAGACTTGACTATTGTTGTTAAAAGACATAGGCGTTCATATTATAGAGCCACAAACCCACATTAGTAAAATAAAAACATGATAAAATTGGATTCGCACCAATGACAGTCTTAATTTGATAGTGCAAACCTAACACCTTACTAACTGTGCTAACCAGACTGTGCATACTAGACACACAATTTATCAGAGATTTAAGTGAATAAGCTACAGTGTCCAAGGTACTAAACATAATATATTCTATGGCGTGTCATAAGCAAGTCATTAGAATACTTTCCTACTAAATTTATAAGACATAAGCATTCAATATTTTAGTGAACAAAGAGAAAATAAAGCTATCTATTGGGTTTCACTAAAAGGTCCATTGGAAGACTTGACTATTGTTGTTAAAAGACATAGGCATTCATATTAAAGAGCCACAAACCACACTAGTAAAATAAAAACATGATAACATGGGATTCGAACCAATGACTGTCTTAATTTGATAGTGCAAACCCAACACTTTACTAACTGTGCTAACCAGACTGTGCATACTACACACCCAATGTATCAGAGATTTAAGTGAATAAGCTACAGTGTCCAAGGTACTAAACATAATATATTCTATGGCGTGTCATAAGCAAGTCATTAGAATACTTTCCTACTAAATTTATAAGACATAAGCATTCAATATTTGAGTAAACAAAGAGAAAATAAAGCTATCTATTGGGTTTCAATAAAAAGTCCATTGTAAGACTTGACTATTGTTGTTAAAAGACATAGGCATTCATATTATAGAGCCACAATCCACACTAGTAAAATAAAAACATGATATCATGGGATTTGAACCAATGATATTCTTAATTTGATAGTGCAAACCCAACACCTTACTAACTGTTCTAACCAGACTGTGCATATCAAACACACAATTTATCAGAGATTTAAGTAAATAAGCTACAGTGTCCAAGGTACTAAACATAATATATTCTATGGGATGTCATAAGCAAGTCATTAGAATACTTTCCTACTAAATTTATAAGACATAAGCATTCAATATTTGAGTAAACAAAGAGAAAATAAAGCTATCTATTGGGTTTCACTGAAACGTCCATTGGAAGACTTGACTATTGTTGTTAAAAGACATAGGCATTCATATTATAGAGCCACAAACCACACTAGTAAAATAAAAACATGATAACATGGTATTCAAACCAATGACTGTCTTAATTTAATAGTGCAAACCCAACACCTTACTAACTGTGCTAACCAGACTGTGCATACCAGAGGCACAATTTATCAGAGATTTAAGTGAATAAGCTACAGTGTCCAAGGTACTAAACATAATATATTCTATGGGGTGTCATAAGCAAGTCATTAGAATACTTACCTACTAAATTTATAAGACATAAGCATTCAATATTTGAGTAAACAAAGAGAAAATAAAGCTATCTATTGGGTTTCACTAAAAAGTCCATTGGAAGACTTGACTATTGTTGTTAAAAGACATAGGCATTCATATTAAAGAGCCACAAACCACACTAGTAAAATAAAAACATGATAACATGGGATTCGAACCAATGACTGTCTTAATTTGATAGTGCAAACCCAACACTTTACTAACTGTGCTAACCAGACTGTGCATACCAGACCCCCAATTTATCAGAGATTTAAGTGAATAAGCTAAAGTGTCCAATGTACTAAACATAATATATTCTATGGGGTGTCATAAGCAAGTCATTAGAAAACTTTCCTACTAAATTTATAAAGACATAAGCATTCAATATTTGAGTAAAAAAAGAGAAAATAAAGCTATCTATTGGGTTTCACTAAAAAGTCCATTGGAAGACTTGACTATTGTTGTTAAAAGACATAGGCATTCATATTATAGAGCCACAAACCCACATTAGTAAAATAAAAACATGATAACATGGGATTCGAACAAATGACAGTCTTAATTTGATAGTGCAAACCCAACACCTTACTAACTGTGCTAACCAGACTGTGCATACCGGACACACAATTTATCAGAGATTTAAGTGAATAAGCTACAGTGTCCAAGGTACTAAACATAATATATTCTATGGGATGTCATAAGCAAGTCATTAGAATACTTTCCTACTAAATTTATAAGACATAAGCATTCAATATTTGAGTAAACAAATAGAAAATAAAGCAATCTAGTGGGTTTCACTAAAAAGTCCATTGGAAGACTTGACTATTGTTGTTAAAAGACATAGGCATTCATATTAAAGAGCCACAAACCACACTAGTAAAATAAAAACATGATAACATGGGATTCGAACCAATGACTGTCTTAATTTGATAGTGCAAACCCAACACCTTACTAACTGTGCTAACCAGACTGTGCATACCAGACACCCAATTTATCAGAGATTTAAGTGAATAAGCTAAAGTGTCCAATGTACTAAACATAATATATTCTATGGGGTGTCATAAGCAAGTCATTAGAAAACTTTCCTACTAAATTTATAAAGACATAAGCATTCAATATTTGAGTAAACAAAGAGAAAATAAAGCTATCTATTGGGTTTCACTAAAAAGTCCATTGGAAGACTTGACTATTGTTGTTAAAAGACATAGGCATTCATATTATAGAGCCACAAACCCACATTAGTAAAATAAAAACATGATAACATGGGATTCGAACAAATGACAGTCTTAATTTGATAGTACAAACCCAACACCTTACTGACTGTGCTAACCAGACTGGGCATACTATACACACAATTTATCAGAGATTTAAGTAAATAAGCTACAGTGTCCAAGGTACTAAACATAATATATTCTATGGGATGTCATAAGCAAGTCATTAGAATACTTTCCTACTAAATTTATAAGACATAAGCATTCAATATTTGAGTAAACAAAGAGAAAATAAAGCTATCTATTGGGTTTCACTAAAAAGTCCATTGGAAGACGTGACTATTGTTGTTAAAAGACATAGGCATTCATATTATAGAGCCACAAACCACACTAGTAAAATAAAAACATGATAAAATTGGATTCGAACCAATGACAGTCTTAATTTGATAGTGCAAACCCAACACCTTACTGACTGTGCTAACCAGACTGGGCATACTGTACACACAATTTATCAGAGATTTAAGTAAATAAGCTACAGTGTCCAAGGTACTAAACATAATATATTCTATGGGATGTCATAAGCAAGTCATTAGAATACTTTCCTACTAAATTTATAAGACATAAGCATTCAATATTTGAGTAAACAAAGAGAAAATAAAGCTATCTATTGGGTTTCACTAAAAAGTCCATTGGAAGACTTGACTATTGTTGTTAAAAGACATAGGCATTCATATTATAGAGCCACAAACCACACTAGTAAAATAAAAACATGATAACATGGGATTCGAACCAATGACTGTCTTAATTTGATAGTGCAAACCCAACACCTTACTAACTGTGCTAACCAGACTGTGCATACCAGACCCCCAATTTATCAGAGATTTAAGTGAATAAGCTAAAGTGTCCAATGTACTAAACATAATATATTCTATGGGGTGTCATAAGCAAGTCATTAGAAAACTTTCCTACTAAATTTATAAAGACATAAGCATTCAATATTTGAGTAAACAAATAGAAAATAAAGCAATCTATTGGGTTTCACTAAAAAGTCCATTGGAAGACTTGACTATTGTTGTTAAAAGACATAGGCATTCATATTAAAGAGCCACAAACCACACTAGTAAAATAAAAACATGATAACATGGGATTCAAACCAATGACAGTCTTAAATTGATAGTGGAAACCCAACACCTTACTAACTGGGCTAACCAGACTGTGCATACCAAACGCACAATTTATCAGAGATTTAAGTGAATAAGCTACAGTGTCCAAGGTACTAAACATAATATATTCTATGGGGTGTCATAAGCAAGTCATTAGAATACTTTCCTACTAAATTTATAAGACATAAGCATTCAATATTTTAGTAAACAAAGAGAAAATAAAGCTATCTATTGGGTTTCACTAAAAAGTCCATTGGAAGACTTGACTATTGTTGTTAAAAGACATATGCATTCATATTATAGAGCCACAAACCAAACTAGTAAAATAAAAACATGATAACATAGGATTCGAACCAATGACAGTCTTAAATTGATAGTGCAAACCCAATACCTTACTAACTGTGCATACCATACACACAATTTATCAGAGATTTAAGTAAATAAGCTACAGTGTCCAAGGTACTAAACATAATATATTCTATGGGATGTCATAAGCAAGTCATTAGAATACTTTCCTACTAAATTTATAAGACATAAGCATTCAATATTTGAGTAAACAAAGAGAAAATAAAGCTATCTATTGGGTTTCACTAAAAAGTACATTGGAAGACTTGCCTATTGTTGTTAAAAGACATAGGCATTCATATTATAGAGCCAAAAACCACACTAGTAAAATAAAAACATGATAACATGGGATTCGAACCAATGACAGTCTTAATTTGATAGTACAAACCCAACACCTTACTAACTGTGCTAACCAGACTGTGCATACCAGAGACACAATTTATCAGAGATTTAAGTGAATAAGCTACAGTGTCCAAGGTACTAAACATAATATATTCTATGGGGTGTCATAAGCAAGTCATTAGAATACTTACCTACTAAATTTATAAGACATAAGCATTCAATATTTGAGTAAACAAAGAGAAAATAAAGCTATCTATTGGGTTTCACTAAAAAGTCCATTGGAAGACTTGACTATTGTTGTTAAAAGACATAGGCGTTCATATTATAGAGCCACAAACCCACATTAGTGAAATAAAAACATGATAACATGGGATTCGAACCAATGACAGTCTTAATTTGATAGTGCAAACCCAACACTTTACTAACTGTGCTAACCAGACTGTGCATACTACACACACACAATGTATCAGAGATTTAAGTGAATAAGCTACAGTGTCCAAGGTACTAAACATAATATATTCTATGGCGTGTCATAAGCAAGTCATTAGAATACTTTCCTACTAAATTTATAAGACATAAGCATTCAATATTTGAGTAAACAAAGAGAAAATAAAGCTATCTATTGGGTTTCAATAAAAAGTCCATTGTAAGACTTGACTATTGTTGTTAAAAGACATAGGCATTCATATTATAGAGCCACAATCCACACTAGTAAAATAAAAACATGATAACATGGGATTTGAACCAATGATATTCTTAATTTGATAGTGCAAACCCAACACCTTACTAACTGTTCTAACCAGACTGTGCATATCAAACACACAATTTATCAGAGATTTAAGTAAATAAGCTACAGTGTCCAAGGTACTAAACATAATATATTCTATGGGATGTCATAAGCAAGTCATTAGAATACTTTCCTACTAAATTTATAAGACATAAGCATTCAATATTTGAGTAAACAAAGAGAAAATAAAGCTATCTATTGGGTTTCACTGAAACGTCCATTGGAAGACTTGACTATTGTTGTTAAAAGACATAGGCATTCATATTATAGAGCCACAAACCACACTAGTAAAATAAAAACATGATAACATGGTATTCGAACCAATGACTGTCTTAATTTAATAGTGCAAACCCAACACCTTACTAACTGTGCTAACCAGACTGTGCATACCAGAGGCACAATTTATCAGAGATTTAAGTGAATAAGCTACAGTGTCCAAGGTACTAAACATAATATATTCTATGGGGTGTCATAAGCAAGTCATTAGAATACTTACCTACTAAATTTATAAGACATAAGCATTCAATATTTGAGTAAACAAAGAGAAAATAAAGCTATCTATTGGGTTTCACTAAAAAGTCCATTGGAAGACTTGACTATTGTTGTTAAAAGACATAGGCATTCATATTAAAGAGCCACAAACCACACTAGTAAAATAAAAACATGATAACATGGGATTCTAACCAATGACTGTCTTAATTTGATAGTGCAAACCCAACACTTTACTAACTGTGCTAACCAGACTGTGCATACCAGACACCCAATTTATCAGAGATTTAAGTGAATAAGCTAAAGTGTCCAATGTACTAAACATAATATATTCTATGGGGTGTCATAAGCAAGTCATTAGAAAACTTTCCTACTAAATTTATAAAGACATAAGCATTCAATATTTGAGTAAAAAAAGAGAAAATAAAGCTATCTATTGGGTTTCACTAAAAAGTCCATTGGAAGACTTGACTATTGTTGTTAAAAGACATAGGCATTCATATTATAGAGCCACAAACCCACATTAGTAAAATAAAAACATGATAACATGGGATTCGAACAAATGACAGTCTTAATTTGATAGTGCAAACCCAACACCTTACTAACTGTGCTAACCAGACTGTGCATACCAGACACACAATTTATCAGAGATTTAAGTGAATAAGCTACAGTGTCCAAGGTACTAAACATAATATATTCTATGGGATGTCATAAGCAAGTCATTAGAATACTTTCCTACTAAATTTATAAGACATAAGCATTCAATATTTGAGTAAACAAATAGAAAATAAAGCAATCTAGTGGGTTTCACTAAAAAGTCCATTGGAAGACTTGACTATTGTTGTTAAAAGACATAGGCATTCATATTAAAGAGCCACAAACCACACTAGTAAAATAAAAACATGATAACATGGGATTCGAACCAATGACTGTCTTAATTTGATAGTGCAAACCCAACACCTTACTAACTGTGCTAACCAGACTGTGCATACCAGACACCCAATTTATCAGAGATTTAAGTGAATAAGCTAAAGTGTCCAATGTACTAAACATAATATATTCTATGGGGTGTCATAAGCAAGTCATTAGAAAACTTTCCTACTAAATTTATAAAGACATAAGCATTCAATATTTGAGTAAACAAAGAGAAAATAAAGCTATCTATTGGGTTTCACTAAAAAGTCCATTGGAAGACTTGACTATTGTTGTTAAAAGACATAGGCATTCATATTATAGAGCCACAAACCCACATTAGTAAAATAAAAACATGATAACATGGGATTCGAACAAATGACAGTCTTAATTTGATAGTGCAAACCCAACACCTTACTGACTGTGCTAACCAGACTGGGCATACTATACACACAATTTATCAGAGATTTAAGTAAATAAGCTACAGTGTCCAAGGTACTAAACATAATATATTCTATGGGATGTCATAAGCAAGTCATTAGAATACTTTCCTACTAAATTTATAAGACATAAGCATTCAATATTTGAGTAAACAAAGAGAAAATAAAGCTATCTATTGGGTTTCACTAAAAAGTCCATTGGAAGACGTGACTATTGTTGTTAAAAGACATAGGCATTCATATTATAGAGCCACAAACCACACTAGTAAAATAAAAACATGATAAAATTGGATTTGAACCAATGACAGTCTTAATTTGATAGTGCAAACCCAACACCTTACTGACTGTGCTAACCAGACTGGGCATACTGTACACACAATTTATCAGAGATTTAAGTAAATAAGCTACAGTGTCCAAGGTACTAAACATAATATATTCTATGGGATGTCATAAGCAAGTCATTAGAATACTTTCCTACTAAATTTATAAGACATAAGCATTCAATATTTGAGTAAACAAAGAGAAAATAAAGCTATCTATTGGGTTTCACTAAAAAGTCCATTGGAAGACTTGACTATTGTTGTTAAAAGACATAGGCATTCATATTATAGAGCCACAAACCACACTAGTAAAATAAAAACATGATAACATGGGATTCGAACCAATGACTGTCTTAATTTGATAGTGCAAACCCAACACCTTACTAACTGTGCTAACCAGACTGTGCATACCAGACCCCCAATTTATCAGAGATTTAAGTGAATAAGCTAAAGTGTCCAATGTACTAAACATAATATATTCTATGGGGTGTCATAAGCAAGTCATTAGAAAACTTTCCTACTAAATTTATAAAGACATAAGCATTCAATATTTGAGTAAACAAATAGAAAATAAAGCAATCTATTGGGTTTCACTAAAAAGTCCATTGGAAGACTTGACTATTGTTGTTAAAAGACATAGGCATTCATATTAAAGAGCCACAAACCACACTAGTAAAATAAAAACATGATAACATGGGATTCAAACCAATGACAGTCTTAAATTGATAGTGGAAACCCAACACCTTACTAACTGGGCTAACCAGACTGTGCATACCAGACGCACAATTTATCAGAGATTTAAGTGAATAAGCTACAGTGTCCAAGGTACTAAACATAATATATTCTATGGGGTGTCATAAGCAAGTCATTAGAATACTTTCCTACTAAATTTATAAGACATAAGCATTCAATATTTTAGTAAACAAAGAGAAAATAAAGCTATCTATTGGGTTTCACTAAAAAGTCCATTGGAAGACTTGACTATTGTTGTTAAAAGACATATGCATTCATATTATAGAGCCACAAACCAAACTAGTAAAATAAAAACATGATAACATAGGATTTGAACCAATGACAGTCTTAAATTGATAGTGCAAACCCAACACCTTACTAACTGTGCATACCATACACACAATTTATCAGAGATTTAAGTAAATAAGCTACAGTGTCCAAGGTACTAAACATAATATATTCTATGGGATGTCATAAGCAAGTCATTAGAATACTTTCCTACTAAATTTATAAGACATAAGCATTCAATATTTGAGTAAACAAAGAGAAAATAAAGCAATCTATTGGGTTTCACTAAAAAGTCCATTGGAAGACTTGACTATTGTTGTTAAAAGACATAGGCATTCATATTATAGAGCCAAAAACCACACTAGTAAAATAAAAACATGATAACATGGGATTCGAACCAATGACAGTCTTAATTTGATAGTACAAACCCAACACCTTACTAACTGTGCTAACCAGACTGTGCATACCAGAGACACAATTTATCAGAGATTTAAGTGAATAAGCTACAGTGTCCAAGGTACTAAACATAATATATTCTATGGGGTGTCATAAGCAAGTCATTAGAATACTTACCTACTAAATTTATAAGACATAAGCATTCAATATTTGAGTAAACAAAGAGAAAATAAAGCTATCTATTGGGTTTCACTAAAAAGTCCATTGGAAGACTTGACTATTGTTGTTAAAAGACATAGGCGTTCATATCATAGAGCCACAAACCCACATTAGTGAAATAAAAACATGATAACATGGGATTCGAACCAATGACAGTCTTAATTTGATAGTGCAAACCCAACACTTTACTAACTGTGCTAACCAGACTGTGCATACTACACACACACAATGTATCAGAGATTTAAGTGAATAAGCTACAGTGTCCAAGGTACTAAACATAATATATTCTATGGCGTGTCATAAGCAAGTCATTAGAATACTTTCCTACTAAATTTATAAGACATAAGCATTCAATATTTGAGTAAACAAAGAGAAAATAAAGCTATCTATTGGGTTTCAATAAAAAGTCCATTGTAAGACTTGACTATTGTTGTTAAAAGACATAGGCATTCATATTATAGAGCCACAATCCACACTAGTAAAATAAAAACATGATAACATGGGATTTGAACCAATGATATTCTTAATTTGATAGTGCAAACCCAACACCTTACTAACTGTTCTAACCAGACTGTGCATATCAAACACACAATTTATCAGAGATTTAAGTAAATAAGCTACAGTGTCCAAGGTACTAAACATAATATATTCTATGGGATGTCATAAGCAAGTCATTAGAATACTTTCCTACTAAATTTATAAGACATAAGCATTCAATATTTGAGTAAACAAAGAGAAAATAAAGCTATCTATTGGGTTTCACTGAAACGTCCATTGGAAGACTTGACTATTGTTGTTAAAAGACATAGGCATTCATATTATAGAGCCACAAACCACACTAGTAAAATAAAAACATGATAACATGGTATTCGAACCAATGACTGTCTTAATTTAATAGTGCAAACCCAACACCTTACTAACTGTGCTAACCAGACTGTGCATACCAGAGGCACAATTTATCAGAGATTTAAGTGAATAAGCTACAGTGTCCAAGGTACTAAACATAATTTATTCTATGGGGTGTCATAAGCAAGTCATTAGAATACTTACCTACTAAATTTATAAGACATAAGCATTCAATATTTGAGTAAACAAAGAGAAAATAAAGCTATCTATTGGGTTTCACTAAAAAGTCCATTGGAAGACTTGACTATTGTTGTTAAAAGACATAGGCATTCATATTAAAGAGCCACAAACCACACTAGTAAAATAAAAACATGATAACATGGGATTCAAACCAATGACAGTCTTAAATTGATAGTGGAAACCCAACACCTTACTAACTGGGCTAACCAGACTGTGCATACCAGACGCACAATTTATCAGAGATTTAAGTGAATAAGCTACAGTGTCCAAGGTACTAAACATAATATATTCTATGGGGTGTCATAAGCAAGTCATTAGAATACTTTCCTACTAAATTTATAAGACATAAGCATTCAATATTTTAGTAAACAAAGAGAAAATAAAGCTATCTATTGGGTTTCACTAAAAAGTCCATTGGAAGACTTGACTATTGTTGTTAAAAGACATATGCATTCATATTATAGAGCCACAAACCCACATTAGTAAAATAAAAACATGATAACATGGGATTTGAACAAATGACAGTCTTAATTTGATAGTGCAAACCCAACACCTTACTGACTGTGCTAACCAGACTGGGCATACTATACACACAATTTATCAGAGATTTAAGTAAATAAGCTACAGTGTCCAAGGTACTAAACATAATATATTCTATGGGATGTCATAAGCAAGTCATTAGAATACTTTCCTACTAAATTTATAAGACATAAGCATTCAATATTTGAGTAAACAAAGAGAAAATAAAGCTATCTATTGGGTTTCACTAAAAAGTTCATTGGAAGACGTGACTATTGTTGTTAAAAGACATAGGCATTCATATTATAGAGCCACAAACCACACTAGTAAAATAAAAACATGATAAAATTGGATTCGAACCAATGACAGTCTTAATTTGATAGTGCAAACCCACACCTTACTGACTGTGCTAACCAGAGTGGGCATACTGTATACACAATTTATCAGAGATTTAAGTAAATAAGCTACAGTGTCCAAGGTACTAAACATAATATATTCTATGGGATGTCATAAGCAAGTCATTAGAATACTTTCCTACTAAATTTATAAGACATAAGCATTCAATATTTGAGTAAACAAAGAGAAAATAAAGCTATCTATTGGGTTTCACTAAAAAGTCCATTGGAAGACTTGACTATTGTTGTTAAAAGACATAGGCATTCATATTATAGAGCCACAAACCACACTAGTAAAATAAAAACATGATAACATGGGATTCGAACCAATGACTGTCTTAATTTGATAGTGCAAACCCAACACCTTACTAACTGTGCTAACCAGACTGTGCATACCAGACCCCCCAATTTATCAGAGATTTAAGTGAATAAGCTAAAGTGTCCAATGTACTAAACATAATATATTCTATGGGGTGTCATAAGCAAGTCATTAGAAAACTTTCCTACTAAATTTATAAAGACATAAGCATTCAATATTTGAGTAAACAAATAGAAAATAAAGCTTTCTATTGGGTTTCACTAAAAAGTCCATTGGAAGACTTGACTATTGTTGTTAAAAGACATAGGCATTCATATTAAAGAGCCACAAACCACACTAGTAAAATAAAAACATGATAACATGGGATTCAAACCAATGACAGTCTTAAATTGATAGTGGAAACCCAACACCTTACTAACTGGGCTAACCAGACTGTGCATACCAGACGCACAATTTATCAGAGATTTAAGTGAATAAGCTACAGTGTCCAAGGTACTAAACATAATATATTCTATGGGGTGTCATAAGCAAGTCATTAGAATACTTTCCTACTAAATTTATAAGACATAAGCATTCAATATTTTAGTAAACAAAGAGAAAATAAAGCTATCTATTGGGTTTCACTAAAAAGTCCATTGGAAGACTTGACTATTGTTGTTAAAAGACATATGCATTCATATTATAGAGCCACAAACCCACATTAGTAAAATAAAAACATGATAACATGGGATTTGAACAAATGACAGTCTTAATTTGATAGTGCAAACCCAACACCTTACTGACTGTGCTAACCAGACTGGGCATACTATACACACAATTTATCAGAGATTTAAGTAAATAAGCTACAGTGTCCAAGGTACTAAACATAATATATTCTATGGGATGTCATAAGCAAGTCATTAGAATACTTTCCTACTAAATTTATAAGACATAAGCATTCAATATTTGAGTAAACAAAGAGAAAATAAAGCTATCTATTGGGTTTCACTAAAAAGTTCATTGGAAGACGTGACTATTGTTGTTAAAAGACATAGGCATTCATATTATAGAGCCACAAACCACACTAGTAAAATAAAAACATGATAAAATTGGATTCGAACCAATGACAGTCTTAATTTGATAGTGCAAACCCACACCTTACTGACTGTGCTAACCAGAGTGGGCATACTGTACACACAATTTATCAGAGATTTAAGTAAATAAGCTACAGTGTCCAAGGTACTAAACATAATATATTCTATGGGATGTCATAAGCAAGTCATTAGAATACTTTCCTACTAAATTTATAAGACATAAGCATTCAATATTTGAGTAAACAAAGAGAAAATAAAGCTATCTATTGGGTTTCACTAAAAAGTCCATTGGAAGACTTGACTATTGTTGTTAAAAGACATAGGCATTCATATTATAGAGCCACAAACCACACTAGTAAAATAAAAACATGATAACATGGGATTCGAACCAATGACTGTCTTAATTTGATAGTGCAAACCCAACACCTTACTAACTGTGCTAACCAGACTGTGCATACCAGACCCCCCAATTTATCAGAGATTTAAGTGAATAAGCTAAAGTGTCCAATGTACTAAACATAATATATTCTATGGGGTGTCATAAGCAAGTCATTAGAAAACTTTCCTACTAAATTTATAAAGACATAAGCATTCAATATTTGAGTAAACAAATAGAAAATAAAGCAATCTATTGGGTTTCACTAAAAAGTCCATTGGAAGACTTGACTATTGTTGTTAAAAGACATAGGCATTCATATTAAAGAGCCACAAACCACACTAGTAAAATAAAAACATGATAACATGGGATTCAAACCAATGACAGTCTTAATTTGATAGTGGAAACCCAACACCTTACTAACTGGGCTAACCAGACTGTGCATACCAGACGCACAATTTATCAGAGATTTAAGTGAATAAGCTACAGTGTCCAAGGTACTAAACATAATATATTCTATGGGGTGTCATAAGCAAGTCATTAGAATACTTTCCTACTAAATTTATAAGACATAAGCATTCAATATTTTAGTGAACAAAGAGAAAATAAAGCTATCTATTGGGTTTCACTAAAAGGTCCATTGGAAGACTTGACTATTGTTGTTAAAAGACATAGGCATTCATATTAAAGAGCCACAAACCACACTAGTAAAATAAAAACATAATAACATGGGATTCGAACCAATGACTGTCTTAATTTGATAGTGCAAACCCAACACTTTACTAACTGTGCTAACCAGACTGTGCATACCAGACACCCAATTTATCAGAGATTTAAGTGAATAAGCTAAAGTGTCCAATGTACTAAACATAATATATTCTATGGGGTGTCATAAGCAAGTCATTAGAAAACTTTCCTACTAAATTTATAAAGACATAAGCATTCAATATTTGAGTAAAAAAAGAGAAAATAAAGCTATCTATTGGGTTTCACTAAAAAGTCCATTGGAAGACTTGACTATTGTTGTTAAAAGACATAGGCATTCATATTATAGAGCCACAAACCCACATTAGTAAAATAAAAACATGATAACATGGGATTCGAACAAATGACAGTCTTAATTTGATAGTGCAAACCCAACACCTTACTAACTGTGCTAACCAGACTGTGCATACCAGACACACAATTTATCAGAGATTTAAGTGAATAAGCTACAGTGTCCAAGGTACTAAACATAATATATTCTATGGGATGTCATAAGCAAGTCATTAGAATACTTTCCTACTAAATTTATAAGACATAAGCATTCAATATTTTAGTAAACAAAGAGAAAATAAAGCTATCTATTGGGTTTCACTAAAAAGTCCATTGGAAGACTTGACTATTGTTGTTAAAAGACATATGCATTCATATTATAGAGCCACAAACCAAACTAGTAAAATAAAAACATGATAACATAGGATTCGAACCAATGACAGTCTTAAATTGATAGTGCAAACCCAACACCTTACTAACTGTGCATACCATACACACAATTTATCAGAGATTTAAGTAAATAAGCTACAGTGTCCAAGGTACTAAACATAATATATTCTATGGGATGTCATAAGCAAGTCATTAGAATACTTTCCTACTAAATTTATAAGACATAAGCATTCAATATTTGAGTAAACAAAGAGAAAATAAAGCTATCTATTGGGTTTCACTAAAAAGTCCATTGGAAGACTTGACTATTGTTGTTAAAAGACATAGGCATTCATATTATAGAGCCAAAAACCACACTAGTAAAATAAAAACATGATAACATGGGATTCGAACCAATGACAGTCTTAATTTGATAGTACAAACCCAACACCTTACTAACTGTGCTAACCAGACTGTGCATACCAGAGACACAATTTATCAGAGATTTAAGTGAATAAGCTACAGTGTCCAAGGTACTAAACATAATATATTCTATGGGGTGTCATAAGCAAGTCATTAGAATACTTACCTACTAAATTTATAAGACATAAGCATTCAATATTTGAGTAAACAAAGAGAAAATAAAGCTATCTATTGGGTTTCACTAAAAAGTCCATTGGAAGACTTGACTATTGTTGTTAAAAGACATAGGTGTTCATATTATAGAGCCACAAACCCACATTAGTAAAATAAAAACATGATAACATGGGATTCGAACCAATGACAGTCTTAATTTGATAGTGCAAACCCAACACTTTACTAACTGTGCTAACCAGACTGTGCATACTACACACACAATGTATCAGAGATTTAAGTGAATAAGCTACAGTGTCCAAGGTACTAAACATAATATATTCTATGGCGTGTCATAAGCAAGTCATTAGAATACTTTCCTACTAAATTTATAAGACATAAGCATTCAATATTTGAGTAAACAAAGAGAAAATAAAGCTATCTATTGGGTTTCAATAAAAAGTCCATTGTAAGACTTGACTATTGTTGTTAAAAGACATAGGCATTCATATTATAGAGCCACAATCCACACTAGTAAAATAAAAACATGATAACATGGGATTTGAACCAATGATATTCTTAATTTGATAGTGCAAACCCAACACCTTACTAACTGTTCTAACCAGACTGTGCATATCAAACACACAATTTATCAGAGATTTAAGTAAATAAGCTACAGTGTCCAAGGTACTAAACATAATATATTCTATGGGATGTCATAAGCAAGTCATTAGAATACTTTCCTACTAAATTTATAAGACATAAGCATTCAATATTTTAGTAAACAAAGAGAAAATAAAGCTATCTATTGGGTTTCACTAAAAAGTCCATTGGAAGACTTGACTATTGTTGTTAAAAGACATAGGCATTCATATTATAGAGCCACAAACCACACCAGTAAAATAAAAACATGATAAAATGGGATTCGAACCAATGACAGTCTTAATTTGATTGTGCAAACCCAACACCTTTCTAACTGTGCTAACCAGACTGGGCATACTTTATACACAATTTATCAGATATTTAAGTAAATAAGCTACAGTGTCCAAGGTACTAAACATAATATATTCTATGGGATGTCATAAGCAAGTCATTAGAATACTTTCCTACTAAATTTATAAGACATAAGCATTCAATATTTGAGTAAACAAAGAGAAAATAAAGCTATCTATTGGGTTTCACTGAAACGTCCATTGGAAGACTTGACTATTGTTGTTAAAAGACATAGGCATTCATATTATAGAGCCACAAACCACACTAGTAAAATAAAAACATGATAACATGGTATTCGAACCAATGACTGTCTTAATTTAATAGTGCAAACCCAACACCTTACTAACTGTGCTAACCAGACTGTGCATACCATAGGCACAATTTATCAGAGATTTAAGTGAATAAGCTACAGTGTCCAAGGTACTAAACATAATATATTCTATGGGGTGTCATAAGCAAGTCATTAGAATACTTACCTACTAAATTTATAAGACATAAGCATTCAATATTTGAGTAAACAAAGAGAAAATAAAGCTATCTATTGGGTTTCACTAAAAAGTCCATTGGAAGACTTGACTATTGTTGTTAAAAGACATAGGCATTCATATTAAAGAGCCACAAACCACACTAGTAAAATAAAAACATGATAACATGGGATTCGAACCAATGACTGTCTTAATTTGATAGTGCAAACCCAACACTTTACTAACTGTGCTAACCAGACTGTGCATACCAGACACCCAATTTATCAGAGATTTAAGTGAATAAGCTAAAGTGTCCAATGTACTAAACATAATATATTCTATGGGGTGTCATAAGCAAGTCATTAGAAAACTTTCCTACTAAATTTATAAAGACATAAGCATTCAATATTTGAGTAAAAAAAGAGAAAATAAAGCTATCTATTGGGTTTCACTAAAAAGTCCATTGGAAGACTTGACTATTGTTGTTAAAAGACATAGGCATTCATATTATAGAGCCACAAACCCACATTAGTAAAATAAAAACATGATAACATGGGATTCAAACAAATGACAGTCTTAATTTGATAGTGCAAACCCAACACCTTACTAACCGTGCTAACCAGACTGTGCATACCAGACACACAATTTATCAGAGATTTAAGTGAATAAGCTACAGTGTCCAAGGTACTAAACATAATATATTCTATGGGATGTCATAAGCAAGTCATTAGAATACTTTCCTACTAAATTTATAAGACATAAGCATTCAATATTTTAGTAAACAAAGAGAAAATAAAGCTATCTATTGGGTTTCACTAAAAAGTCCATTGGAAGACTTGACTATTGTTGTTAAAAGACATATGCATTCATATTATAGAGCCACAAACCAAACTAGTAAAATAAAAACATGATAACATAGGATTCGAACCAATGACAGTCTTAAATTGATAGTGCAAACCCAACACCTTACTAACTGTGCATACCATACACACAATTTATCAGAGATTTAAGTAAATAAGCTACAGTGTCCAAGGTACTAAACATAATATATTCTATGGGATGTCATAAGCAAGTCATTAGAATACTTTCCTACTAAATTTATAAGACATAAGCATTCAATATTTGAGTAAACAAAGAGAAAATAAAGCTATGTATTGGGTTTCACTAAAAAGTCCATTGGAAGACTTGACTATTGTTGTTAAAAGACATAGGCATTCATATTATAGAGCCAAAAACCACACTAGTAAAATAAAAACATGATAACATGGGATTCGAACCAATGACAGTCTTAATTTGATAGTACAAACCCAACACCTTACTAACTGTGCTAACCATACCGTGCAGAACAGATACACAATTTATCAGAGATTTAAGTGAATAAGCTACAGTGTCCAAGGTACTAAACATAATATATTCTATGGGGTGTCATAAGCAAGCCATTAGAATACTTTCCTACTAAATTTATAAAACATAAGCATTCAATATTTTAGTAAACAAAGAGAAAATAAAGCTATCTATTGGGTTTCACTAAAAAGTCCATTGGAAGACTTGACTATTGTTGTTAAAAGACATAGGCATTCATATTATAGAGCCACAAACCACACTAGTAAAATAAAAACATGAGATTCGAACCAATGACAGTCTTAATTTGATAGTGCAAACCCAACACCTTACTAACTGTGCTAACCAAACCGTGCATAACAGATAAACAATTTATCAGAGATTTAAGTGAATAAGCTACAGTGTCCAAGGTACTAAACATAATATATTCTATGGGGTGTCATAAGCAAGTCATTAGAATACTTTGCTACTAAATTTATAAGACATAAGCATTCAATATTTTAGTAAACAAAGAGAAAATAAAGCTATCTATTGGGTTTCACTAAAAAGTCCATTGGAAGACTTGACTATTGTTGTTAAAAGACATAGGCATTCATATTATAGAGCCACAAACCACACTAGTAAAATAAAAACATGATAACATGGGATTTGAACCAATGATATTCTTAATTTGATAGTGCAAACCCAACACCTTACTAACTGTTCTAACCAGACTGTGCATATCAAACACACAATTTATCAGAGATTTAAGTAAATAAGCTACAGTGTCCAAGGTACTAAACATAATATATTCTATGGGATGTCATAAGCAAGTCATTAGAATACTTTCCTACTAAATTTATAAGACATAAGCATTCAATATTTTAGTAAACAAAGAGAAAATAAAGCTATCTATTGGGTTTCACTAAAAAGTCCATTGGAAGACTTGACTATTGTTGTTAAAAGACATAGGCATTCATATTATAGAGCCACAAACCACACCAGTAAAATAAAAACATGATAAAATGGGATTCGAACCAATGACAGTCTTAATTTGATTGTGCAAACCCAACACCTTTCTAACTGTGCTAACCAGACTGGGCATACTTTACACACAATTTATCAGATATTTAAGTAAATAAGCTACAGTGTCCAAGGTACTAAACATAATATATTCTATGGGATGTCATAAGCAAGTCATTAGAATACTTTCCTACTAAATTTATAAGACAGAAGCATTCAATATTTGAGTAAACAAAGAGAAAATAAAGCTATCTATTGGGTTTCACTGAAACGTCCATTGGAAGACTTGACTATTGTTGTTAAAAGACATAGGCATTCATATTATAGAGCCACAAACCACACTAGTAAAATAAAAACATGATAACATGGTATTCGAACCAATGACTGTCTTAATTTAATAGTGCAAACCCAACACCTTACTAACTGTGCTAACCAGACTGTGCATACCATAGGCACAATTTATCAGAGATTTAAGTGAATAAGCTACAGTGTCCAAGGTACTAAACATAATATATTCTATGGGGTGTCATAAGCAAGTCATTAGAATACTTACCTACTAAATTTATAAGACATAAGCATTCAATATTTGAGTAAACAAAGAGAAAATAAAGCTATCTATTGGGTTTCACTAAAAAGTCCATTGGAAGACTTGACTATTGTTGTTAAAAGACATAGGCATTCATATTAAAGAGCCACAAACCACACTAGTAAAATAAAAACATGATAACATGGGATTCGAACCAATGACTGTCTTAATTTGATAGTGCAAACCCAACACTTTACTAACTGTGCTAACCAGACTGTGCATACCAGACACCCAATTTATCAGAGATTTAAGTGAATAAGCTAAAGTGTCCAATGTACTAAACATAATATATTCTATGGGGTGTCATAAGCAAGTCATTAGAAAACTTTCCTACTAAATTTATAAAGACATAAGCATTCAATATTTGAGTAAAAAAAGAGAAAATAAAGCTATCTATTGGGTTTCACTAAAAAGTCCATTGGAAGACTTGACTATTGTTGTTAAAAGACATAGGCATTCATATTATAGAGCCACAAACCCACATTAGTAAAATAAAAACATGATAACATGGGATTCAAACAAATGACAGTCTTAATTTGATAGTGCAAACCCAACACCTTACTAACCGTGCTAACCAGACTGTGCATACCAGACACACAATTTATCAGAGATTTAAGTGAATAAGCTACAGTGTCCAAGGTACTAAACATAATATATTCTATGGGATGTCATAAGCAAGTCATTAGAATACTTTCCTACTAAATTTATAAGACATAAGCATTCAATATTTTAGTAAACAAAGAGAAAATAAAGCTATCTATTGGGTTTCACTAAAAAGTCCATTGGAAGACTTGACTATTGTTGTTAAAAGACATATGCATTCATATTATAGAGCCACAAACCAAACTAGTAAAATAAAAACATGATAACATAGGATTCGAACCAATGACAGTCTTAAATTGATAGTGCAAACCCAACACCTTACTAACTGTGCATACCATACACACAATTTATCAGAGATTTAAGTAAATAAGCTACAGTGTCCAAGGTACTAAACATAATATATTCTATGGGATGTCATAAGCAAGTCATTAGAATACTTTCCTACTAAATTTATAAGACATAAGCATTCAATATTTGAGTAAACAAAGAGAAAATAAAGCTATGTATTGGGTTTCACTAAAAAGTCCATTGGAAGACTTGACTATTGTTGTTAAAAGACATAGGCATTCATATTATAGAGCCAAAAACCACACTAGTAAAATAAAAACATGATAACATGGGATTCGAACCAATGACAGTCTTAATTTGATAGTACAAACCCAACACCTTACTAACTGTGCTAACCATACCGTGCAGAACAGATACACAATTTATCAGAGATTTAAGTGAATAAGCTACAGTGTCCAAGGTACTAAACATAATATATTCTATGGGGTGTCATAAGCAAGCCATTAGAATACTTTCCTACTAAATTTATAAAACATAAGCATTCAATATTTTAGTAAACAAAGAGAAAATAAAGCTATCTATTGGGTTTCACTAAAAAGTCCATTGGAAGACTTGACTATTGTTGTTAAAAGACATAAGCATTCATATTATAGAGCCACAAACCACACTAGTAAAATAAAAACATGAGATTCGAACCAATGACAGTCTTAATTTGATAGTGCAAACCCAACACCTTACTAACTGTGCTAACCATACCGTGCATAACAGATAAACAATTTATCAGAGATTTAAGTGAATAAGCTACAGTGTCCAAGGTACTAAACATAATATATTCTATGGGGTGTCATAAGCAAGTCATTAGAATACTTTGCTACTAAATTTATAAGACATAAGCATTCAATATTTTAGTAAACAAAGAGAAAATAAAGCTATCTATTGGGTTTCACTAAAAAGTCCATTGGAAGACTTGACTATTGTTGTTAAAAGACATAGGCATTCATATTATAGAGCCACAAACCACACTAGTAAAATAAAAACATGATAACATAGGATTCGAACCAATGACAGTCTTAATTTGATAGTGCAAACCCAACACCTTACTAACTGTGCTAACCAGAGTGTGCATACCAGACACACAATTTATCAGAGATTTAAGTGAATAAGCTACAGTGTCCAAGGTACTAAACATAATATATTCTATGGGGTGTCATAAGCAAATCATTAGAATACTTTCCTACTACAATTATAAGACATAAGCATTCAATATTTGAGTAAACAAAGAGAAAATAAAGCTATCTATTGGGTTTCACTAAAAAGTCCATTGGACAACTTGACTATTGTTGTTAAAAGACATAGGCATTCATATTATAGAGCCACAAACCACACTAGTAAAATAAAAACATGATAACATGGGATTCAAACCAATGACAGTCTTAATTTGATAGTGCAAACCCAACACCTTACTAACTGTGCTAACCAGACTGTGCATACCAGAAACTCAATGTATCAGAGATTTAAGTGAATAAGCTACAGTGTCCAAGATACTAAACATAATATATTCTATGGGTTGTCATAAGCAAGTAATTAGAATACTTTCCTACTAAATTTATAAGACATAAGCATTCAATATTTGAGTAAACAAAGAGAAAATAAAGCTATCTATTGGGTTTCACTAAAAAAGTCCATTGGAAGACTTGACTATTGTTGTTAAAAGACATAGGCATTCATATTATAGAGCCACAAACCACACTAGTTAAATAAAAACATGATAACATGGTATTCGAACCAATGACAGTCTTAATTTGATAGTGCAAACCCAACACCTTACTAACTGTGCTAACCAGACTGTGCATACCAAACACACAATTTATCAGAGATTTAAGTGAATAAGCTACAGTGTCCAAGGTACAAAACATAATATATTCTATGGGGTGTCATAAGCAAGTCATTAGAATACTTTCCTACTAAATTTAAAAGACATAAGCATTCAATATTTTAGTAACAAAGAGAAAATAAAGCTATCTATTGGGTTTCACTAAAAAGTCCATTGGAAGACTTGACTATTGTTGTTAAAAGACATAGGCATTCATATTATAGAGCCACAAACCACACTATTATAATAAAAACATGATAACATGGGATTCGAACCAATGACAGTCTTAATTTGACAGTGCAAACCCAACACCTTACTAACTGTGCTAACCAGACTGTGCATAACATAAGCACAATTTATCAGAGATTTAAGTGAATAAGCTACAGTGTCCAAGGTACTAAACATAATATATTCTATGGGGTGTCATAAGCAAGTCATTAGAATACTTTCCTACTAAATTTATAAGACATAAGCATTCAATATTTGAGTAAACAAAGAGAAAATAAAGCTATCTATTGGGTTTCACTAAAAAGTCAATTAGAAGACTTGACAATTGTTGTTAAAAGACATAGGCATTCATATTATAGAGCCACAAACCACACTAGTAAAATAAAAACATAACATGGGATTCGAACCAATGACAGTCTTAATTTGATAGTGCAAACCCAACACCTTACTAACTGTGCTAACCAGACTCTGCATACTGGAAACACAATTTATCAGAGCTTTAAGTGAATAAGCTACAGTGTCCAAGATACTAAACATAATATATTCTATGGGGTGTCATAAGCAAGTAATTAGAATACTTTCCTACTAAATTTACAAGACATAAGCATTCAATATTTTAGTAACAAAGAGAAAATAAAGCTATCTATTGGGTTTCACTAAAAAGTCCATTGGAAGACTTGACTATTGTTGTTAAAAGACATAGGCATCCATATTATAGAGCCACAAACCACACTAGTATAATAAAAGCATGATAACATGGGATTTGAACCAATGGCAGTCTTAATTTGATAGTGCAAACCCAACACCTTACTAACTGTGCTATCCATAACGTACATAACATATACACAATTTATCAGAGATTTAAGTGAATAAGCTACAGTGTCCAAGGTACTAAACATAATATATTCTATGGGGTGTCATAAGCAAGTCATTAGAATACTTTCCTACTAAATTTACAAGACATAAGCATTCAATATTTTAGTAACAAAGAGAAAATAAAGCTATCTATTGGGTTTCACTAAAAAGTCCATTGGAAGACTTGACTATTGTTGTTAAAAGACATAGGCATCCATATTATAGAGCCACAAACCACACTAGTATAATAAAAGCATGATAACATGGGATTTGAACCAATGACAGTCTTAATTTGATAGTGCAAACCCAACACCTTACTAACTGTGCTAACCAGACTGTGCATACCATAAACACAATTTATCAGAGATTTAAGTGAATAAGCTACAGTGTCCAAGGTACTAAACATAATATATTCTATGGGGTGTCATAAGCAAGTCATTAGAATACTTTCCTACTAAATTTATAAGACATAAGCATTCAATATTTTAGTAAACAAAGAGAAAATAAAGCTATCTATAGGGATTCACTAAAAAAGTCCATTGGAAGACTTGACTATTGTTGTTAAAAGACATAGGCATTCATATTATAGAGCCACAAACCACACTAGTAAAATAAAAACATGATAACATGGGATTCGAACCAATGACAGTCTTAATTTAATAGTGCAAACCCAACACCTTACTAACTGTGCTAACCAGACTGTGCATATCAGACACAGAATTTATCAGAGATTTAAGTGAATAAGCTACAGTGTCCAAGGTACAAAACATAATATATTCTATGGGGTGTCATAAGCAAGTCATTAGAATACTTTCCTACTAAATTTACAAGACATAAGCATTCAATATTTTAGTAAACAAAGAGAAAATAAAGCTTTCTATTGGGTTTCACTAAAAAAGTCCATTGGAAGACTCGAATATTGTTGTTAAAAGACATAGGCATTCATATTATAGAACCACAAACCACATTAGTAAAATAAAAACATGATAACATGGGATTCGAACCAATGACAGTCTTAATTTGATAGTGCAAACCCAACACCTTACTAACTGTGCTAACCAGACTGTGCATACCAGACACACAATTTATCAGAGATTTAAGTGAATAAGCTAAAGTGTCCAAGGTACTAAACATAATATATTCTATGGGGTGTCATAAGCAAGTCATTAGAATACTTTCCTACTAAATTTATAAGACATAAGCATTCAATATTTGAGTAAACAAAGAGAAAATAAAGCTATCTATTGTGTTTCACTAAAAAGTTCACTGGAAGACTTGACTATTGTTGTTAAAAGACATAGGCATTCATATTATAGAGCCACAAACCACACTTGTATAATAAAAATATGATAACATGGGATTCGAACCAATGACAGTCTTAATTTGATAGTGCAAACCCAACACCTTACTAACTGTGCTAACCAGACTGTGCATACCAGAAACACAATTTATCAGAGATTTAAGTGAATAAGCTACAGTGTCCAAGGTACTAAACATAATATATTCTATGGGGTGTCATAAGCAAGTCATTAGAATACTTTCCTACTAAATTTATAAGACATAAGCATTCAATATTTGAGTAAACAAAAAGAAAATAAAGCTATCTATTGGGTTTCACTAAAAAGTCAATTGGAAGACTTGACTATTGTTGTTAAAAGACATAGGCATTCATATTATAGAGCCACAAACCACACTAGTAAAATAAAAACATGATAACATGGGATTCAAACCAATGACAGTCTTAGTTTGATAGTGCAAACCCAACACCTTACTAACTGTGCTAACCAGAGTGTGCATACCAGACACACAATTTATCAGAGATTTAAGTGAATAAGCTACAGTGTCCAAGGTACTAAACATAATATATTCTATGGGGTGTCATAAGCAAGTCATTCGAATACTTTCCTACTAAATTTATAAGACATAAGCATTCAATATTTGAGTAAACAAAGAGAAAATAAAGCTATCTATTGGGTTTCACTAAAAAGTCAATTAGAAGACTTGACAATTGTTGTTAAAAGACATAGGCATTCATATTATAGAGCCACAAACCACACTAGTAAAATAAAAACATAACATGGGATTTGAACCAATGACAGTCTTAATTTGATAGTGCAAACCCAACACCTTACTAACTGTGCTAACCAGACTGTGCATACTGGAAACACAATTTATCAGAGATTTAAGTGAATAAGCTACAGTGTCCAAGATACTAAACATAATATATTCTATGGGGTGTCATAAGCAAGTAATTAGAATACTTTCCTACTACAATTATAAAATATAAGCATTCAATATTTGAGTAAACAAAAAGAAAATAAAGCTATCTATTGGGTTTCACTAAAAAGTCCATTGGAAGACTTGACTATTGTTGTTAAAAGACATAGGCATTCATATTATAGAGCCACAAACCACACTAGTAAAATAAAAACATGATAACATAGGATTCAAAACAATGACAGTCTTAATTTGATAGTGCAAACCCAACACCTTAATAACTGTGCTAACCAGAGTGCGCATACCAGACACACAATTTATCAGAGATTTAAGTGAATAAGCTACAGTGTCCAAGGTACTAAACATAATATATTCTATGGGGTGTCATAAGCAAATCATTAGAATACTTTCCTACTACAATTATAAGACATAAGCATTCAATATTTGAGTAAACAAAGAGAAAATAAAGCTATCTTTTGGGTTTCACTAAAAAGTCCATTGGAAGACTTGACTATTGTTGTTAAAAGACATAGGCATTCATATTATAGAGCCACAAACAACACTAGTAAAATAAAAACATGATAACATGGGATTCGAACCAATTACAGTCTTAATTTGATAGTGCAAACCCAACACATTACTAACTGTGCTAACCAGACTGTGCATACTGGAAACACAATTTATCAGAGATTTAAGTAAATAAGCTACAGTGTCCAAGATACTAAACACAATATATTCTATGGGGTGTCATAAGCAAGTAATTAGAATACTTTCCTACTACAATTATAAAATATAAGCATTCAATATTTGAGTAAACAAAGAGAAAATAAAGCTATCTATTGGGTTTCACTAAAAAGTCCATTGGAAGACTTGACTATTGTTGTTAAAAGACATAGGCATTCATATTATAGAGCTACAAACCACACTAGTAAAATAAAAACATGAGAACATGGGATTCAAACCAATGACAGTCTTAATTTGATAGTGCAAACCCAACACCTTACTAACTGTGCTATCCATAACGTGCATAACATATACACAATTTATCAGAGATTTAAGTGAATAAGCTACAGTGTCCAAGGTACTAAACATAATATATTCTATGGGGTGTCATAAGCAAGTCATTAGAATACTTTCCTACTAAATTTACAAGACATAAGCATTCAATATTTTAGTAACAAAGAGAAAATAAAGCTATCTATTGGGTTTCACTAAAAAGTCCATTGGAAGACTTGACTATTGTTGTTAAAAGACATAGGCATCCATATTATAGAGCCACAAACCACACTAGTATAATAAAAGCATGATAACATGGGATTTGAACCAATGACAGTCTTAATTTGATAGTGCAAACCCAACACCTTACTAACTGTGCTAACCAGACTGTGCATACCATAAACACAATTTATCAGAGATTTAAGTGAATAAGCTACAGTGTCCAAGGTACTAAACATAATATATTCTATGGGGTGTCATAAGCAAGTCATTAGAATACTTTCCTACTAAATTTATAAGACATAAGCATTCAATATTTTAGTAAACAAAGAGAAAATAAAGCTATCTATAGGGATTCACTAAAAAAGTCCATTGGAAGACTTGACTATTGTTGTTAAAAGACATAGGCATTCATATTATAGAGCCACAAACCACACTAGTAAAATAAAAACATGATAACATGGGATTCGAACCAATGACAGTCTTAATTTAATAGTGCAAACCCAACACCTTACTAACTGTGCTAACCAGACTGTGCATATCAGACACAGAATTTATCAGAGATTTAAGTGAATAAGCTACAGTGTCCAAGGTACAAAACATAATATATTCTATGGGGTGTCATAAGCAAGTCATTAGAATACTTTCCTACTAAATTTACAAGACATAAGCATTCAATATTTTAGTAAACAAAGAGAAAATAAAGCTTTCTATTGGGTTTCACTAAAAAAGTCCATTGGAAGACTTGAATATTGTTGTTAAAAGACATAGGCATTCATATTATAGAACCACAAACCACATTAGTAAAATAAAAACATGATAACATGGGATTCGAACCAATGACAGTCTTAATTTGATAGTGCAAACCCAACACCTTACTAACTGTGCTAACCAGACTGTGCATACCAGACACACAATTTATCAGAGATTTAAGTGAATAAGCTAAAGTGTCCAAGGTACTAAACATAATATATTCTATGGGGTGTCATAAGCAAGTCATTAGAATACTTTCCTACTAAATTTATAAGACATAAGCATTCAATATTTGAGTAAACAAAGAGAAAATAAAGCTATCTATTGTGTTTCACTAAAAAGTTCACTGGAAGACTTGACTATTGTTGTTAAAAGACATAGGCATTCATATTATAGAGCCACAAACCACACTTGTATAATAAAAACATGATAACATGGGATTCGAACCAATGACAGTCTTAATTTGATAGTGCAAACCCAACACCTTACTAACTGTGCTAACCAGACTGTGCATATCAGACACAGAATTTATCAGAGATTTAAGTGAATAAGCTACAGTGTCCAAGGTACAAAACATAATATATTCTATGGGGTGTCATAAGCAAGTCATTAGAATACTTTCCTACTAAATTTACAAGACATAAGCATTCAATATTTTAGTAAACAAAGAGAAAATAAAGCTTTCTATTGGGTTTCACTAAAAAAGTCCATTGGAAGACTTGAATATTGTTGTTAAAAGACATAGGCATTCATATTATAGAACCACAAACCACATTAGTAAAATAAAAACATGATAACATGGGATTCGAACCAATGACAGTCTTAATTTGATAGTGCAAACCCAACACCTTACTAACTGTGCTAACCAGACTGTGCATACCAGACACACAATTTATCAGAGATTTAAGTGAATAAGCTAAAGTGTCCAAGGTACTAAACATAATATATTCTATGGGGTGTCATAAGCAAGTCATTAGAATACTTTCCTACTAAATTTATAAGACATAAGCATTCAATATTTGAGTAAACAAAGAGAAAATAAAGCTATCTATTGTGTTTCACTAAAAAGTTCATTGGAAGACTTGACTATTGTTGTTAAAAGACATAGGCATTCATATTATAGAGCCACAAACCACACTTGTATAATAAAAACATGATAACATGGGATTCGAACCAATGACAGTCTTAATTTGATAGTGCAAACCCAACACCTTACTAACTGTGCTAACCAGACTGTGCATACCAGAAACACAATTTATCAGAGATTTAAGTGAATAAGCTACAGTGTCCAAGGTACTAAACATAATATATTCTATGGGGTGTCATAAGCAAGTCATTAGAATACTTTCCTACTAAATTTATAAGACATAAGCATTCAATATTTGAGTAAACAAAAAGAAAATAAAGCTATCTATTGGGTTTCACTAAAAAGTCAATTGGAAGACTTGACTATTGTTGTTAAAAGACATAGGCATTCATATTATAGAGCCACAAACCACACTAGTAAAATAAAAACATGATAACATGGGATTCAAACCAATGACAGTCTTAGTTTGATAGTGCAAACCCAACACCTTACTAACTGTGCTAACCAGAGTGTGCATACCAGACACACAATTTATCAGAGATTTAAGTGAATAAGCTACAGTGTCCAAGGTACTAAACATAATATATTCTATGGGGTGTCATAAGCAAGTCATTAGAATACTTTCCTACTAAATTTATAAGACATAAGCATTCAATATTTGAGTAAACAAAGAGAAAATAAAGCTATCTATTTGGTTTCACTAAAAAGTCAATTAGAAGACTTGACAATTGTTGTTAAAAGACATAGGCATTCATATTATAGAGCCACAAACCACACTAGTAAAATAAAAACATAACATGGGATTCGAACCAATGACAGTCTTAATTTGATAGTGCAAACCCAACACCTTACTAACTGTGCTAACCAGACTGTGCATACTGGAAACACAATTTATCAGAGATTTAAGTGAATAAGCTACAGTGTCCAAGATACTAAACATAATATATTCTATGGGGTGTCATAAGCAAGTAATTAGAATACTTTCCTACTACAATTATAAAATATAAGCATTCAATATTTGAGTAAACAAAAAGAAAATAAAGCTATCTATTGGGTTTCACTAAAAAGTCCATTGGAAGACTTGACTATTGTTGTTAAAAGACATAGGCATTCATATTATAGAGCCACAAACCACACTAGTAAAATAAAAACATGATAACATAGGATTCAAAACAATGACAGTTTTAATTTGATAGTGCAAACCCAACACCTTAATAACTGTGCTAACCAGAGTGCGCATACCAGACACACAATTTATCAGAGATTTAAGTGAATAAGCTACAGTGTCCAAGGTACTAAACATAATATATTCTATGGGGTGTCATAAGCAAATCATTAGAATACTTTCCTACTACAATTATAAGACATAAGCATTCAATATTTGAGTAAACAAAGAGAAAATAAAGCTATCTTTTGGGTTTCACTAAAAAGTCCATTGGAAGACTTGACTATTGTTGTTAAAAGACATAGGCATTCATATTATAGAGCCACAAACAACACTAGTAAAATAAAAACATGATAACATGGGATTCGAACCAATTACAGTCTTAATTTGATAGTGCAAACCCAACACATTACTAACTGTGCTAACCAGACTGTGCATACTGGAAACACAATTTATCAGAGATTTAAGTAAATAAGCTACAGTGTCCAAGATACTAAACACAATATATTCTATGGGGTGTCATAAGCAAGTAATTAGAATACTTTCCTACTACAATTATAAAATATAAGCATTCAATATTTGAGTAAACAAAGAGAAAATAAAGCTATCTATTGGGTTTCACTAAAAAGTCCATTTGAAGACTTGACTATTGTTGTTAAAAGACATAGGCATTCTTATTATAGAGCTACAAACCACACTAGTAAAATAAAAACATGAGAACATGGGATTCAAACCAATGACAGTCTTAATTTGATAGTGCAAACCCAACACCTTACTAACTGTGCTATCCATAACGTGCATAACATATACACAATTTATCAGAGATTTAAGTGAATAAGCTACAGTGTCCAAGGTACTAAACATAATATATTCTATGGGGTGTCATAAGCAAGTCATTAGAATACTTTCCTACTAAATTTACAAGACATAAGCATTCAATATTTTAGTAACAAAGAGAAAATAAAGCTATCTATTGGGTTTCACTAAAAAGTCCATTGGAAGACTTGACTATTGTTGTTAAAAGACATAGGCATCCATATTATAGAGCCACAAACCACACTAGTATAATAAAAGCATGATAACATGGGATTTGAACCAATGACAGTCTTAATTTGATAGTGCAAACCCAACACCTTACTAACTGTGCTAACCAGACTGTGCATACCATAAACACAATTTATCAGAGATTTAAGTGAATAAGCTACAGTGTCCAAGGTACTAAACATAATATATTCTATGGGGTGTCATAAGCAAGTCATTAGAATACTTTCCTACTAAATTTATAAGACATAAGCATTCAATATTTTAGTAAACAAAGAGAAAATAAAGCTATCTATAGGGATTCACTAAAAAAGTCCATTGGAAGACTTGACTATTGTTGTTAAAAGACATAGGCATTCATATTATAGAGCCACAAACCACACTAGTAAAATAAAAACATGATAACATGGGATTCGAACCAATGACAGTCTTAATTTAATAGTGCAAACCCAACACCTTACTAACTGTGCTAACCAGACTGTGCATATCAGACACAGAATTTATCAGAGATTTAAGTGAATAAGCTACAGTGTCCAAGGTACAAAACATAATATATTCTATGGGGTGTCATAAGCAAGTCATTAGAATACTTTCCTACTAAATTTACAAGACATAAGCATTCAATATTTTAGTAAACAAAGAGAAAATAAAGCTTTCTATTGGGTTTCACTAAAAAAGTCCATTGGAAGACTTGAATATTGTTGTTAAAAGACATAGGCATTCATATTATAGAACCACAAACCACATTAGTAAAATAAAAACATGATAACATGGGATTCGAACCAATGACAGTCTTAATTTGATAGTGCAAACCCAACACCTTACTAACTGTGCTAACCATAACGTGCATAACATATACACAATTTATCAGAGATTTAAGTGAATAAGCTACAGTGTCCAAGGTACTAAACATAATATATTCTATGGGGTGTCATAAGCAAATCATTAGAATACTTTCCTACTACAATTATAAGACATAAGCATTCAATATTTGAGTAAACAAAGAGAAAATAAAGCTATCTTTTGGGTTTCACTAAAAAGTCCATTGGAAGACTTGACTATTGTTGTTAAAAGACATAGGCATTCATATTATAGAGCCACAAACAACACTAGTAAAATAAAAACATGATAACATGGGATTCGAACCAATTACAGTCTTAATTTGATAGTGCAAACCCAACACATTACTAACTGTGCTAACCAGACTGTGCATACTGGAAACACAATTTATCAGAGATTTAAGTAAATAAGCTACAGTGTCCAAGATACTAAACATAATATATTCTATGGGGTGTCATAAGCAAGTAATTAGAATACTTTCCTACTACAATTATAAAATATAAGCATTCAATATTTGAGTAAACAAAGAGAAAATAAAGCTATCTATTGGGTTTCACTAAAAAGTCCATTGGAAGACTTGACTATTGTTGTTAAAAGACATAGGCATTCATATTATAGAGCCACAAACCACACTAGTAAAATAAAAACATGAGAACATGGGATTCAAACCAATGACAGTCTTAATTTGATAGTGCAAACCCAACACCTTACTAACTGTGCTAACCATAACGTGCATAACATATACACAATTTATCAGAGATTTAAGTGAATAAGCTACAGTGTCCAAGGTACTAAACATAATATATTCTATGGGGTGTCATAAGCAAGTCATTAGAATACTTTCCTACTAAATTTACAAGACATAAGCATTCAATATTTTAGTAACAAAGAGAAAATAAAGCTATCTATTAGGTTTCACTAAAAAGTCCATTGGAAGACTTGACTATTGTTGTTAAAAGACATAGGCATCCATATTATAGAGCCACAAACCACACTAGTATAATAAAAGCATGATAACATGGGATTTGAACCAATGACAGTCTTAATTTGATAGTGCAAACCCAACACCTTACTAACTGTGCTAACCATAACGTGCATAACATATACACAATTTATCAGAGATTTAAGTGAATAAGCTACAGTGTCCAAGGTACTAAACATAATATATTCTATGGGGTGTCATAAGCAAGTCATTAGAATACTTTCCTACTAAATTTACAAGACATAAGCATTCAATATTTTAGTAACAAAGAGAAAATAAAGCTATCTATTAGGTTTCACTAAAAAGTCCATTGGAAGACTTGACTATTGTTGTTAAAAGACATAGGCATCCATATTATAGAGCCACAAACCACACTAGTATAATAAAAGCATGATAACATGGGATTTGAACCAATGACAGTCTTAATTTGATAGTGCAAACCCAACACCTTACTAACTGTGCTAACCAGACTGTGCATACCATAAACACAATTTATCAGAGATTTAAGTGAATAAGCTACAGTGTCCAAGGTACTAAACATAATATATTCTATGGGGTGTCATAAGCAAGTCATTAGAATACTTTCCTACTAAATTTATAAGACATAAGCATTCAATATTTTAGTAAACAAAGAGAAAATAAAGCTATCTATTGGGAGTCACTAAAAAAGTCCATTGGAAGACTTGACTAATGTTGTTAAAAGACATAGGCATTCATATTATAGAGCCACAAACCACACTAGTAAAATAAAAACGTGATAACATGGGATTCGAACCAATGACAGTCTTAATTTAATAGTGCAAACCCAACACCTTACTAACTGTGCTAACCAGACTGTGCATATCAGACACAGAATTTATCAGAGATTTAAGTGAATAAGCTACAGTGTCCAAGGTACAAAACATAATATATTCTATGGGGTGTCATAAGCAAGTCATTAGAATACTTTCCTACTAAATTTACAAGACATAAGCATTCAATATTTTAGTAAACAAAGAGAAAATAAAGCTTTCTATTGGGTTTCACTAAAAAAGTCCATTGGAAGACTTGAATATTGTTGTTAAAAGACATAGGCATTCATATTATAGAACCACAAACCACATTAGTAAAATAAAAACATGATAACATGGGATTCAAACCAATGACAGTCTTAATTTGATAGTGCAAACCCAACACCTTACTAACTGTGCTAACCAGACTGTGCATACCAGACACACAATTTATCAGAGATTTAAGTGAATAAGCTACAGTGTCCAAGGTACTAAACATAATATATTCTATGGGGTGTCATAAGCAAGTCATTAGAATACTTTCCTACTAAATTTATAAGACATAAGCATTCAATATTTGAGTAAACAAAGAGAAAATAAAGCTATCTATTGTGTTTCACTAAAAAGTTCATTGGAAGACTTGACTATTGTTGTTAAAAGACATAGGCATTCATATTATAGAGCCACAAACCACACTTGTATAATAAAAACATGATAACATGGGATTCGAACCAATGACAGTCTTAATTTGATAGTGCAAACCCAACACCTTACTAACTGTGCTAACCAGACTGTGCATACCAGAAACACAATTTATCAGAGATTTAAGTGAATAAGCTACAGTGTCCAAGGTACTAAACATAATATATTCTATGGGGTGTCATAAGCAAGTCATTAGAATACTTTCCTACTAAATTTATAAGACATAAGCATTCAATATTTGAGTAAACAAAAAGAAAATAAAGCTATCTATTGGGTTTCACTAAAAAGTCAATTGGAAGACTTGACTATTGTTGTTAAAAGACATAGGCATTCATATTATAGAGCCACAAACCACACTAGTAAAATAAAAACATGATAACATGGGATTCAAACCAATGACAGTCTTAGTTTGATAGTGCAAACCCAACACCTTACTAACTGTGCTAACCAGAGTGTGCATACCAGACACACAATTTATCAGAGATTTAAGTGAATAAGCTACAGTGTCCAAGATACTAAACATAATATATTCTATGGGGTGTCATAAGCAAGTAATTAGAATACTTTCCTACTAAATTTACAAGACATAAGCATTCAATATTTTAGTAACAAAGAGAAAATAAAGCTATCTATTGGGTTTCACTAAAAAGTCCATTGGAAGACTTGACTATTGTTGTTAAAAGACATAGGCATCCATATTATAGAGCCACAAACCACACTAGTATAATAAAAGCATGATAACATGGGATTTGAACCAATGACAGTCTTAATTTGATAGTGCAAACCCAACACCTTACTAACTGTGCTATCCATAACGTGCATAACATATACACAATTTATCAGAGATTTAAGTGAATAAGCTACAGTGTCCAAGGTACTAAACATAATATATTCTATGGGGTGTCATAAGCAAGTCATTAGAATACTTTCCTACTAAATTTACAAGACATAAGCATTCAATATTTTAGTAACAAAGAGAAAATAAAGCTATCTATTGGGTTTCACTAAAAAGTCCATTGGAAGACTTGACTATTGTTGTTAAAAGACATAGGCATCCATATTATAGAGCCACAAACCACACTAGTATAATAAAAGCATGATAACATGGGATTTGAACCAATGACAGTCTTAATTTGATAGTGCAAACCCAACACCTTACTAACTGTGCTAACCAGACTGTGCATACCATAAACACAATTTATCAGAGATTTAAGTGAATAAGCTACAGTGTCCAAGGTACTAAACATAATATATTCTATGGGGTGTCATAAGCAAGTCATTAGAATACTTTCCTACTAAATTTATAAGACATAAGCATTCAATATTTTAGTAAACAAAGAGAAAATAAAGCTTTCTATTGGGTTTCACTAAAAAAGTCCATTGGAAGACTTGAATATTGTTGTTAAAAGACATAGGCATTCATATTATAGAACCACAAACCACATTAGTAAAATAAAAACATGATAACATGGGATTCGAACCAATGACAGTCTTAATTTGATAGTGCAAACCCAACACCTTACTAACTGTGCTAACCAGACTGTGCATACCAGACACACAATTTATCAGAGATTTAAGTGAATAAGCTAAAGTGTCCAAGGTACTAAACATAATATATTCTATGGGGTGTCATAAGCAAGTCATTAGAATACTTTCCTACTAAATTTATAAGACATAAGCATTCAATATTTGAGTAAACAAAGAGAAAATAAAGCTATCTATTGTGTTTCACTAAAAAGTTCACTGGAAGACTTGACTATTGTTGTTAAAAGACATAGGCATTCATATTATAGAGCCACAAACCACACTTGTATAATAAAAACATGATAACATGGGATTCGAACCAATGACAGTCTTAATTTGATAGTGCAAACCCAACACCTTACTAACTGTGCTAACCAGACTGTGCATACCAGAAACACAATTTATCAGAGATTTAAGTGAATAAGCTACAGTGTCCAAGGTACTAAACATAATATATTCTATGGGGTGTCATAAGCAAGTCATTAGAATACTTTCCTACTAAATTTATAAGACATAAGCATTCAATATTTGAGTAAACAAAAAGAAAATAAAGCTATCTATTGGGTTTCACTAAAAAGTCAATTGGAAGACTTGACTATTGTTGTTAAAAGACATAGGCATTCATATTATAGAGCCACAAACCACACTAGTAAAATAAAAACATAACATGGGATTCGAACCAATGACAGTCTTAATTTGATAGTGCAAACCCAACACCTTACTAACTGTGCTAACCAGACTGTGCATACTGGAAACACAATTTATCAGAGATTTAAGTGAATAAGCTACAGTGTCCAAGATACTAAACATAATATATTCTATGGGGTGTCATAAGCAAGTAATTAGAATACTTTCCTACTACAATTATAAAATATAAGCATTCAATATTTGAGTAAACAAAAAGAAAATAAAGCTATCTATTGGGTTTCACTAAAAAGTCCATTGGAAGACTTGACTATTGTTGTTAAAAGACATAGGCATTCATATTATAGAGCCACAAACCACACTAGTAAAATAAAAACATGATAACATAGGATTCAAAACAATGACAGTCTTAATTTGATAGTGCAAACCCAACACCTTAATAACTGTGCTAACCAGAGTGCGCATACCAGACACACAATTTATCAGAGATTTAAGTGAATAAGCTACAGTGTCCAAGGTACTAAACATAATATATTCTATGGGGTGTCATAAGCAAATCATTAGAATACTTTCCTACTACAATTATAAGACATAAGCATTCAATATTTGAGTAAACAAAGAGAAAATAAAGCTATCTTTTGGGTTTCACTAAAAAGTCCATTGGAAGACTTGACTATTGTTGTTAAAAGACATAGGCATTCATATTATAGAGCCACAAACAACACTAGTAAAATAAAAACATGATAACATGGGATTCGAACCAATTACAGTCTTAATTTGATAGTGCAAACCCAACACATTACTAACTGTGCTAACCAGACTGTGCATACTGGAAACACAATTTATCAGAGATTTAAGTAAATAAGCTACAGTGTCCAAGATACTAAACACAATATATTCTATGGGGTGTCATAAGCAAGTAATTAGAATACTTTCCTACTACAATTATAAAATATAAGCATTCAATATTTGAGTAAACAAAGAGAAAATAAAGCTATCTATTGGGTTTCACTAAAAAGTCCATTGGAAGACTTGACTATTGTTGTTAAAAGACATAGGCATTCATATTATAGAGCTACAAACCACACTAGTAAAATAAAAACATGAGAACATGGGATTCAAACCAATGACAGTCTTAATTTGATAGTGCAAACCCAACACCTTACTAACTGTGCTATCCATAACGTGCATAACATATACACAATTTATCAGAGATTTAAGTGAATAAGCTACAGTGTCCAAGGTACTAAACATAATATATTCTATGGGGTGTCATAAGCAAGTCATTAGAATACTTTCCTACTAAATTTACAAGACATAAGCATTCAATATTTTAGTAACAAAGAGAAAATAAAGCTATCTATTGGGTTTCACTAAAAAGTCCATTGGAAGACTTGACTATTGTTGTTAAAAGACATAGGCATCCATATTATAGAGCCACAAACCACACTAGTATAATAAAAGCATGATAACATGGGATTTGAACCAATGACAGTCTTAATTTGATAGTGCAAACCCAACACCTTACTAACTGTGCTAACCAGACTGTGCATACCATAAACACAATTTATCAGAGATTTAAGTGAATAAGCTACAGTGTCCAAGGTACTAAACATAATATATTCTATGGGGTGTCATAAGCAAGTCATTAGAATACTTTCCTACTAAATTTATAAGACATAAGCATTCAATATTTTAGTAAACAAAGAGAAAATAAAGCTATCTATAGGGATTCACTAAAAAAGTCCATTGGAAGACTTGACTATTGTTGTTAAAAGACATAGGCATTCATATTATAGAGCCACAAACCACACTAGTAAAATAAAAACATGATAACATGGGATTCGAACCAATGACAGTCTTAATTTAATAGTGCAAACCCAACACCTTACTAACTGTGCTAACCAGACTGTGCATATCAGACACAGAATTTATCAGAGATTTAAGTGAATAAGCTACAGTGTCCAAGGTACAAAACATAATATATTCTATGGGGTGTCATAAGCAAGTCATTAGAATACTTTCCTACTAAATTTATAAGACATAAGCATTCAATATTTTAGTAAACAAAGAGAAAATAAAGCTATCTATAGGGATTCACTAAAAAAGTCCATTGGAAGACTTGACTATTGTTGTTAAAAGACATAGGCATTCATATTATAGAGCCACAAACCACACTAGTAAAATAAAAACATGATAACATGGGATTCGAACCAATGACAGTCTTAATTTAATAGTGCAAACCCAACACCTTACTAACTGTGCTAACCAGACTGTGCATATCAGACACAGAATTTATCAGAGATTTAAGTGAATAAGCTACAGTGTCCAAGGTACAAAACATAATATATTCTATGGGGTGTCATAAGCAAGTCATTAGAATACTTTCCTACTAAATTTACAAGACATAAGCATTCAATATTTTAGTAAACAAAGAGAAAATAAAGCTTTCTATTGGGTTTCACTAAAAAAGTCCATTGGAAGACTTGAATATTGTTGTTAAAAGACATAGGCATTCATATTATAGAACCACAAACCACATTAGTAAAATAAAAACATGATAACATGGGATTCGAACCAATGACAGTCTTAATTTGATAGTGCAAACCCAACACCTTACTAACTGTGCTAACCAGACTGTGCATACCAGACACACAATTTATCAGAGATTTAAGTGAATAAGCTAAAGTGTCCAAGGTACTAAACATAATATATTCTATGGGGTGTCATAAGCAAGTCATTAGAATACTTTCCTACTAAATTTATAAGACATAAGCATTCAATATTTGAGTAAACAAAGAGAGAATAAAGCTATCTATTGTGTTTCACTAAAAAGTTCATTGGAAGACTTGACTATTGTTGTTAAAAGACATAGGCATTCATATTATAGAGCCACAAACCACACTTGTATAATAAAAACATGATAACATGGGATTCGAACCAATGACAGTCTTAATTTGATAGTGCAAACCCAACACCTTACTAACTGTGCTAACCAGACTGTGCATACCAGAAACACAATTTATCAGAGATTTAAGTGAATAAGCTACAGTGTCCAAGGTACTAAACATAATATATTCTATGGGGTGTCATAAGCAAGTCATTAGAATACTTTCCTACTAAATTTATAAGACATAAGCATTCAATATTTGAGTAAACAAAAAGAAAATAAAGCTATCTATTGGGTTTCACTAAAAAGTCAATTGGAAGACTTGACTATTGTTGTTAAAAGACATAGGCATTCATATTATAGAGCCACAAACCACACTAGTAAAATAAAAACATGATAACATGGGATTCAAACCAATGACAGTCTTAGTTTGATAGTGCAAACCCAACACCTTACTAACTGTGCTAACCAGAGTGTGCATACCAGACACACAATTTATCAGAGATTTAAGTGAATAAGCTACAGTGTCCAAGGTACTAAACATAATATATTCTATGGGGTGTCATAAGCAAGTCATTAGAATACTTTCCTACTAAATTTATAAGACATAAGCATTCAATATTTGAGTAAACAAAGAGAAAATAAAGCTATCTATTGGGTTTCACTAAAAAGTCAATTAGAAGACTTGACAATTGTTGTTAAAAGACATAGGCATTCATATTATAGAGCCACAAACCACACTAGTAAAATAAAAACATAACATGGGATTCGAACCAATGACAGTCTTAATTTGATAGTGCAAACCCAACACCTTACTAACTGTGCTAACCAGACTGTGCATACTGGAAACACAATTTATCAGAGATTTAAGTGAATAAGCTACAGTGTCCAAGATACTAAACATAATATATTCTATGGGGTGTCATAAGCAAGTAATTAGAATACTTTCCTACTACAATTATAAAATATAAGCATTCAATATTTGAGTAAACAAAAAGAAAATAAAGCTATCTATTGGGTTTCACTAAAAAGTCCATTGGAAGACTTGACTATTGTTGTTAAAAGACATAGGCATTCATATTATAGAGCCACAAACCACACTAGTAAAATAAAAACATGATAACATAGGATTCAAAACAATGACAGTCTTAATTTGATAGTGCAAACCCAACACCTTAATAACTGTGCTAACCAGAGTGCGCATACCAGACACACAATTTATCAGAGATTTAAGTGAATAAGCTACAGTGTCCAAGGTACTAAACATAATATATTCTATGGGGTGTCATAAGCAAATCATTAGAATACTTTCCTACTACAATTATAAGACATAAGCATTCAATATTTGAGTAAACAAAGAGAAAATAAAGCTATCTTTTGGGTTTCACTAAAAAGTCCATTGGAAGACTTGACTATTGTTGTTAAAAGACATAGGCATTCATATTATAGAGCCACAAACAACACTAGTAAAATAAAAACATGATAACATGGGATTCGAACCAATTACAGTCTTAATTTGATAGTGCAAACCCAACACATTACTAACTGTGCTAACCAGACTGTGCATACTGGAAACACAATTTATCAGAGATTTAAGTAAATAAGCTACAGTGTCCAAGATACTAAACACAATATATTCTATGGGGTGTCATAAGCAAGTAATTAGAATACTTTCCTACTACAATTATAAAATATAAGCATTCAATATTTGAGTAAACAAAGAGAAAATAAAGCTATCTATTGGGTTTCACTAAAAAGTCCATTGGAAGACTTGACTATTGTTGTTAAAAGACATAGGCATTCATATTATAGAGCTACAAACCACACTAGTAAAATAAAAACATGAGAACATGGGATTCAAACCAATGACAGTCTTAATTTGATAGTGCAAACCCAACACCTTACTAACTGTGCTATCCATAACGTGCATAACATATACACAATTTATCAGAGATTTAAGTGAATAAGCTACAGTGTCCAAGGTACTAAACATAATATATTCTATGGGGTGTCATAAGCAAGTCATTAGAATACTTTCCTACTAAATTTACAAGACATAAGCATTCAATATTTTAGTAACAAAGAGAAAATAAAGCTATCTATTGGGTTTCACTAAAAAGTCCATTGGAAGACTTGACTATTGTTGTTAAAAGACATAGGCATCCATATTATAGAGCCACAAACCACACTAGTATAATAAAAGCATGATAACATGGGATTTGAACCAATGACAGTCTTAATTTGATAGTGCAAACCCAACACCTTACTAACTGTGCTAACCAGACTGTGCATACCATAAACACAATTTATCAGAGATTTAAGTGAATAAGCTACAGTGTCCAAGGTACTAAACATAATATATTCTATGGGGTGTCATAAGCAAGTCATTAGAATACTTTCCTACTAAATTTATAAGACATAAGCATTCAATATTTTAGTAAACAAAGAGAAAATAAAGCTATCTATAGGGATTCACTAAAAAAGTCCATTGGAAGACTTGACTATTGTTGTTAAAAGACATAGGCATTCATATTATAGAGCCACAAACCACACTAGTAAAATAAAAACATGATAACATGGGATTCGAACCAATGACAGTCTTAATTTAATAGTGCAAACCCAACACCTTACTAACTGTGCTAACCAGACTGTGCATATCAGACACAGAATTTATCAGAGATTTAAGTGAATAAGCTACAGTGTCCAAGGTACAAAACATAATATATTCTATGGGGTGTCATAAGCAAGTCATTAGAATACTTTCCTACTAAATTTACAAGACATAAGCATTCAATATTTTAGTAAACAAAGAGAAAATAAAGCTTTCTATTGGGTTTCACTAAAAAAGTCCATTGGAAGACTTGAATATTGTTGTTAAAAGACATAGGCATTCATATTATAGAACCACAAACCACATTAGTAAAATAAAAACATGATAACATGGGATTCGAACCAATGACAGTCTTAATTTGATAGTGCAAACCCAACACCTTACTAACTGTGCTAACCAGACTGTGCATACCAGACACACAATTTATCAGAGATTTAAGTGAATAAGCTAAAGTGTCCAAGGTACTAAACATAATATATTCTATGGGGTGTCATAAGCAAGTCATTAGAATACTTTCCTACTAAATTTATAAGACATAAGCATTCAATATTTGAGTAAACAAAGAGAAAATAAAGCTATCTATTGTGTTTCACTAAAAAGTTCATTGGAAGACTTGACTATTGTTGTTAAAAGACATAGGCATTCATATTATAGAGCCACAAACCACACTTGTATAATAAAAACATGATAACATGGGATTCGAACCAATGACAGTCTTAATTTGATAGTGCAAACCCAACACCTTACTAACTGTGCTAACCAGACTGTGCATACCAGAAACACAATTTATCAGAGATTTAAGTGAATAAGCTACAGTGTCCAAGGTACTAAACATAATATATTCTATGGGGTGTCATAAGCAAGTCATTAGAATACTTTCCTACTAAATTTATAAGACATAAGCATTCAATATTTGAGTAAACAAAAAGAAAATAAAGCTATCTATTTGGTTTCACTAAAAAGTCAATTGGAAGACTTGACTATTGTTGTTAAAAGACATAGGCATTCATATTATAGAGCCACAAACCACACTAGTAAAATAAAAACATGATAACATGGGATTCAAACCAATGACAGTCTTAGTTTGATAGTGCAAACCCAACACCTTACTAACTGTGCTAACCAGAGTGTGCATACCAGATACACAATTTATCAGAGATTTAAGTGAATAAGCTACAGTGTCCAAGGTACTAAACATAATATATTCTATGGGGTGTCATAAGCAAATCATTAGAATACTTTCCTACTACAATTATAAGACATAAGCATTCAATATTTGAGTAAACAAAGAGAAAATAAAGCTATCTTTTGGGTTTCACTAAAAAGTCCATTGGAAGACTTGACTATTGTTGTTAAAAGACATAGGCATTCATATTATAGAGCCACAAACACTAGTAAAATAAAAACATGATAACATGGGATTCGAACCAATTACAGTCTTAATTTGATAGTGCAAACCCAACACATTACTAACTGTGCTAACCAGACTGTGCATACTGGAAACACAATTTATCAGAGATTTAAGTAAATAAGCTACAGTGTCCAAAATACTAAACATAATATATTCTATGGGGTGTCATAAGCAAGTAATTAGAATACTTTCCTACTACAATTATAAAATATAAGCATTCAATATTTGAGTAAACAAAGAGAAAATAAAGCTATCTATTGGGTTTCACTAAAAAGTCCATTGGAAGACTTGACTATTGTTGTTAAAAGACATAGGCATTCATATTATAGAGCCACAAACCACACTAGTAAAATAAAAACATGAGAACATGGGATTCAAACCAATGACAGTCTTAATTTGATAGTGCAAACCCAACACCTTACTAACTGTGCTAACCATAACGTGCATAACATATACACAATTTATCAGAGATTTAAGTGAATAAGCTACAGTGTCCAAGGTACTAAACATAATATATTCTATGGGGTGTCATAAGCAAGTCATTAGAATACTTTCCTACTAAATTTACAAGACATAAGCATTCAATATTTTAGTAACAAAGAGAAAATAAAGCTATCTATTAGGTTTCACTAAAAAGTCCATTGGAAGACTTGACTATTGTTGTTAAAAGACATAGGCATCCATATTATAGAGCCACAAACCACACTAGTATAATAAAAGCATGATAACATGGGATTTGAACCAATAACAGTCTTAATTTGATAGTGCAAGCCCAACACCTTACTAACTGTGCTAACCAGACTGTGCATACCATAAACACAATTTATCAGAGATTTAAGTGAATAAGCTACAGTGTCCAAGGTACTAAACATAATATATTCTATGGGGTGTCATAAGCAAGTCATTAGAATACTTTCCTACTAAATTTATAAGACATAAGCATTCAATATTTGAGTAAACAAAGAGAAAATAAAGCTATCTATTGGGATTCACTAAAAAAGTCCATTGGAAGACTTGACTAATGTTGTTAAAAGACATAGGCATTCATATTATAGAGCCACAAACCACACTAGTAAAATAAAAACGTGATAACATGGGATTCGAACCAATGACAGTCTTAATTTAATAGTGCAAACCCAACACCTTACTAACTGTGCTAACCAGACTGTGCATATCAGACACAGAATTTATCAGAGATTTAAGTGAATAAGCTACAGTGTCCAAGGTACAAAACATAATATATTCTATGGGGTGTCATAAGCAAGTCATTAGAATACTTTCCTACTAAATTTACAAGACATAAGCATTCAATATTTTAGTAAACAAAGAGAAAATAAAGCTTTCTATTGGGTTTCACTAAAAAAGTCCATTGGAAGACTTGAATATTGTTGTTAAAAGACATAGGCATTCATATTATAGAACCACAAACCACATTAGTAAAATAAAAACATGATAACATGGGATTCAAACCAATGACAGTCTTAATTTGATAGTGCAAACCCAACACCTTACTAACTGTGCTAACCAGACTGTGCATACCAGACACACAATTTATCAGAGATTTAAGTGAATAAGCTACAGTGTCCAAGGTACAAAACATAATATATTCTATGGGGTGTCATAAGCAAGTCATTAGAATACTTTCCTACTAAATTTACAAGACATAAGCATTCAATATTTTAGTAAACAAAGAGAAAATAAAGCTTTCTATTGGGTTTCACTAAAAAAGTCCATTGGAAGACTTGAATATTGTTGTTAAAAGACATAGGCATTCATATTATAGAACCACAAACCACATTAGTAAAATAAAAACATGATAACATGGGATTCAAACCAATGACAGTCTTAATTTGATAGTGCAAACCCAACACCTTACTAACTGTGCTAACCAGACTGTGCATACCAGACACACAATTTATCAGAGATTTAAGTGAATAAGCTAAAGTGTCCAAGGTACTAAACATAATATATTCTATGGGGTGTCATAAGCAAGTCATTAGAATACTTTCCTACTAAATTTATAAGACATAAGCATTCAATATTTGAGTAAACAAAGAGAAAATAAAGCTATCTATTGTGTTTCACTAAAAAGTTCATTGGAAGACTTGACTATTGTTGTTAAAAGACATAGGCATTCATATTATAGAGCCACAAACCACACTTGTATAATAAAAACATGATAACATGGGATTCGAACCAATGACAGTCTTAATTTGATAGTGCAAACCCAACACCTTACTAACTGTGCTAACCAGACTGTGCATACCAGAAACACAATTTATCAGAGATTTAAGTGAATAAGCTACAGTGTCCAAGGTACTAAACATAATATATTCTATGGGGTGTCATAAGCAAGTCATTAGAATACTTTCCTACTAAATTTATAAGACATAAGCATTCAATATTTGAGTAAACAAAAAGAAAATAAAGCTATCTATTTGGTTTCACTAAAAAGTCAATTGGAAGACTTGACTATTGTTGTTAAAAGACATAGGCATTCATATTATAGAGCCACAAACCACACTAGTAAAATAAAAACATGATAACATGGGATTCAAACCAATGACAGTCTTAGTTTGATAGTGCAAACCCAACACCTTACTAACTGTGCTAACCAGAGTGTGCATACCAGAAACACAATTTATCAGAGATTTAAGTGAATAAGCTACAGTGTCCAAGGTACTAAACATAATATATTCTATGGGGTGTCATAAGCAAATCATTAGAATACTTTCCTACTAAATTTACAAGACATAAGCATTCAATATTTTAGTAAACAAAGAGAAAATAAAGCTTTCTATTGGGTTTCACTAAAAAAGTCCATTGGAAGACTTGAATATTGTTGTTAAAAGACATAGGCATTCATATTATAGAACCACAAACCACATTAGTAAAATAAAAACATGATAACATGGGATTCAAACCAATGACAGTCTTAATTTGATAGTGCAAACCCAACACCTTACTAACTGTGCTAACCAGACTGTGCATACCAGACACACAATTTATCAGAGATTTAAGTGAATAAGCTACAGTGTCCAAGGTACAAAACATAATATATTCTATGGGGTGTCATAAGCAAGTCATTAGAATACTTTCCTACTAAATTTACAAGACATAAGCATTCAATATTTTAGTAAACAAAGAGAAAATAAAGCTTTCTATTGGGTTTCACTAAAAAAGTCCATTGGACGACTTGAATATTGTTGTTAAAAGACATAGGCATTCATATTATAGAACCACAAACCACATTAGTAAAATAAAAACATGATAACATGGGATTCAAACCAATGACAGTCTTAATTTGATAGTGCAAACCCAACACCTTACTAACTGTGCTAACCAGACTGTGCATACCAGACACACAATTTATCAGAGATTTAAGTGAATAAGCTACAGTGTCCAAGGTACTAAACATAATATATTCTATGGGGTGTCATAAGCAAGTCATTAGAATACTTTCCTACTAAATTTATAAGACATAAGCATTCAATATTTTAGTAACAAAGAGAAAATAAAGCTATCTATTAGGTTTCACTAAAAAGTCCATTGGAAGACTTGACTATTGTTGTTAAAAGACATAGGCATCCATATTATAGAGCCACAAACCACACTAGTATAATAAAAGCATGATAACATGGGATTTGAACCAATGACAGTCTTAATTTGATAGTGCAAGCCCAACACCTTACTAACTGTGCTAACCAGACTGTGCATACCATAAACACAATTTATCAGAGATTTAAGTGAATAAGCTACAGTGTCCAAGGTACTAAACATAATATATTCTATGGGGTGTCATAAGCAAGTCATTAGAATACTTTCCTACTAAATTTATAAGACATAAGCATTCAATATTTGAGTAAACAAAGAGAAAATAAAGCTATCTATTGGGATTCACTAAAAAAGTCCATTGGAAGACTTGACTAATGTTGTTAAAAGACATAGGCATTCATATTATAGAGCCACAAACCACACTAGTAAAATAAAAACGTGATAACATGGGATTCGAACCAATGACAGTCTTAATTTAATAGTGCAAACCCAACACCTTACTAACTGTGCTAACCAGACTGTGCATATCAGACACAGAATTTATCAGAGATGTAAGTGAATAAGCTACAGTGTCCAAGGTACAAAACATAATATATTCTATGGGGTGTCATAAGCAAGTCATTAGAATACTTTCCTACTAAATTTACAAGACATAAGCATTCAATATTTTAGTAAACAAAGAGAAAATAAAGCTTTCTATTGGGTTTCACTAAAAAAGTCCATTGGAAGACTTGAATATTGTTGTTAAAAGACATAGGCATTCATATTATAGAACCACAAACCACATTAGTAAAATAAAAACATGATAACATGGGATTCAAACCAATGACAGTCTTAATTTGATAGTGCAAACCCAACACCTTACTAACTGTGCTAACCAGACTGTGCATACCAGACACACAATTTATCAGAGATTTAAGTGAATAAGCTACAGTGTCCAAGGTACTAAACATAATATATTCTATGGGGTGTCATAAGCAAGTCATTAGAATACTTTCCTACTAAATTTATAAGACATAAGCATTCAATATTTGAGTAAACAAAGAGAAAATAAAGCTATCTATTGTGTTTCACTAAAAAGTTCATTGGAAGACTTGACTATTGTTGTTAAAAGACATAGGCATTCATATTATAGAGCCACAAACCACACTTGTATAATAAAAACATGATAACATGGGATTTGAACCAATGACAGTCTTAATTTGATAGTGCAAACCCAACACCTTACTAACTGTGCTAACCAGACTGTGCATACCAGAAACACAATTTATCAGAGATTTAAGTGAATAAGCTACAGTGTCCAAGGTACTAAACATAATATATTCTATGGGGTGTCATAAGCAAGTCATTAGAATACTTTCCTACTAAATTTATAAGACATAAGCATTCAATATTTGAGTAAACAAAAAGAAAATAAAGCTATCTATTGGGTTTCACTAAAAAGTCAATTGGAAGACTTGACTATTGTTGTTAAAAGACATAGGCATTCATATTATAGAGCCACAAACCACACTAGTAAAATAAAAACATGATAACATGGGATTCAAACCAATGACAGTCTTAGTTTGATAGTGCAAACCCAACACCTTACTAACTGTGCTAACCAGAGTGTGCATACCAGACACACAATTTATCAGAGATTTAAGTGAATAAGCTACAGTGTCCAAGGTACTAAACATAATATATTCTATGGGGTGTCATAAGCAAATCATTAGAATACTTTCCTACTACAATTATAAGACATAAGCATTCAATATTTGAGTAAACAAAGAGAAAATAAAGATATCTATTGGGTTTCACTAAAAAGTCCATTGGAAGACTTGACTATTGTTGTTAAAAGACATAGGCATTCATATTATAGAGCCACAAACCACACTAGTAAAATAAAAACATGATAACATGGGATTTGAACCAATGACAGTCTTAATTTGATAGTGCAAACCCAACACCTTACTAACTGTGCTAACCATACCGTGCACACCAGATACACAATTTATCAGAGATTTAAGTGAATAAGCTACAGTGTCCAAGGTACTAAACATAATATATTCTATGGGGTGTCATAAGCAAGTCATTAGAATACTTTCCTACTAAATTTATAAGACATAAGCATTCAATATTTTAGTAAACAAAGAGAAAATAAAGCTATCTATTGGGTTTCACTAAAAAAGTCCATTGGAAGACTTGACTATTGTTGTTAAAAGACATAGGCATTCATATTATAGAACCACAAACCACATTAGTAAAATAAAAACATGATAACATGAGATTCGAACCAATGACAGTCTTAATTTGATAGTGCAAACCCAACACCTTACTAACTGTGCTAACCAGAGTGTGCATACCAGACACACAATTTATCAGAGATTTAAGTGAATAAGCTACAGTGTCCAAGGTACTAAACATAATATATTCTATGGGGTGTCATAAGCAAATCATTAGAATACTTTCCTACTACAATTATAAGACATAAGCATTCAATATTTGAGTAAACAAAGAGAAAATAAAGCTTTCTATTGGGTTTCACTAAAAAAGTCCATTGGAAGACTTGAATATTGTTGTTAAAAGACATAGGCATTCATATTATAGAACCACACTAGTAAAATAAAAACATGATAACATGGGATTCGAACCAATGACAGTCTTAATTTGATAGTGCAAACCCAACACCTTACTAACTGTGCTAACCAGACTGTGCATACCAGACACACAATTTATCAGAGATTTAAGTGAATAAGCTACAGTGTCCAAGGTACTAAACATAATATATTCTATGGGGTGTCATAAGCAAGTCATTAGAATACTTTCCTACTAAATTTATAAGAAATAAGCATTCAATATTTGAGTAAACAAAGAGAAAATAAAGCTATCTATTGTGTTTCACTAAAAAGTCCATTGGAAGACTTGACTATTGTTGTTAAAAGACATAGGCATTCATATTATAGAGCCACAAACCACACTTGTATAATAAAAACATGATAACATGGGATTCGAACCAATGACAGTCTTAATTTGATATTGCAAACCCAACACCTTACTAACTGTGCTAACCAGACTGTGCATACCAGAAGCACAATTTATCAGAGATTTAAGTGAATAAGCTACAGTGTCCAAGGTACTAAACATAATATATTCTATGGGGTGTCATAAGCAAGTCATTAGAATACTTTCCTACTAAATTTATAAGACATAAGCATTCAATATTTGAGTAAACAAAAAGAAAATAAAGCTATCTATTGGGTTTCACTAAAAAGTCCATTGGAAGACTTGACTATTGTTGTTAAAAGACATAGGCATTCATATTATAGAGCCACAAACCACACTAGTAAAATAAAAACATGATAACATGGGATTCAAACCAATGACAGTCTTAGTTTGATAGTGCAAACCCAACACCTTACTAACTGTGCTAATCAGAGTGTGCATACCAGACACACAATTTATCAGAGATTTAAGTGAATAAGCTACAGTGTCCAAGGTACTAAACATAATATATTCTATGGGGTGTCATAAGCAAATCATTAGAATTCTTTCCTACTACAATTATAAGACATAAGCATTCAATATTTGAGTAAACAAAGAGAAAATAAAGATATCTATTGGGTTTCACTAAAAAGTCCATTGGAAGACTTGACTATTGTTGTTAAAAGACATAGGCATTCATATTATAGAGCCACAAACCACACTAGTAAAATAAAAACACGAGAACATGGGATTCGAACCAATGACAGTCTTAATTTGATAGTGCAAACCCAACACCTTACTAACTGTGCTAACCATACCATGCATACCAGATACACAATTTATCAGAGATTTAAGTGAATAAGCTACAGTGTCCAAGGTACTAAACATAATATATTCCATGGGGTGTCATAAGCAAGTCATTAGAATACTTTCCTACTAAATTTATAAGACATAAGCATTCAATATTTGAGTAAACAAAGAGAAAATAAAGCTATCTATTGTGTTTCACTAAAAAGTTCATTGGAAGACTTGACTATTGTTGTTAAAAGACATAGGCATTCATATAATAGAGCCACAAACCACACTTGTATAATAAAAACATGATAACATGGGATTCGAACCAATGACAGTCTTAATTTGATAGTGCAAACCCAACACCTTACTAACTGTGCTAACCAGACTGTGCATACCAGAAACACAATTTATCAGAGATTTAAGTGAATAAGCTACAGTGTCCAAGGTACTAAACATAATATATTCTATGGGGTGTCATAAGCAAGTCATTAGAATACTTTCCTACTAAATTTATAAGACATAAGCATTCAATATTTGAGTAAACAAAAAGAAAATAAAGCTATCTATTGGGTTTCACTAAAAAGTCAATTGGAAGACTTGACTATTGTTGTTAAAAGACATAGGCATTCATATTATAGAGCCACAAACCACACTAGTAAAATAAAAACATGATAACATGGGATTCAAACCAATGACAGTCTTAGTTTGATAGTGCAAACCCAACACCTTACTAACTGTGCTAACCAGAGTGTGCATACCAGACACACAATTTATCAGAGATTTAAGTGAATAAGCTACAGTGTCCAAGGTACTAAACATAATATATTCTATGGGGTGTCATAAGCAAATCATTAGAATACTTTCCTACTACAATTATAAGACATAAGCATTCAATATTTGAGTAAACAAAGAGAAAATAAAGATATCTATTGGGTTTCACTAAAAAGTCCATTGGAAGACTTGACTATTGTTGTTAAAAGACATAGGCATTCATATTATAGAGCCACAAACCACACTAGTAAAATAAAAACATGATAACATGGTATTCGAACCAATGACAGTCTTAATTTGATAGTGCAAACCCAACAACTTACTAACTGTGCTAACCATACCGTGCACACCAGATACACAATTTATCAGAGATTTAAGTGAATAAGCTACAGTGTCCAAGGTACTATACATAATATATTCTATGGGGTGTCATAAGCAAGTCATTAGAATACTTTCCTACTAAATTTATAAGACATAAGCATTCAATATTTTAGTAAACAAAGAGAAAATAAAGCTATCTATTGTGTTTCACTAAAAAAGTCCATTGGAAGACTTGACTATTGTTGTTAAAAGACATAGGCATTCATATTATAGAACCACAAACCACATTAGTAAACTAAAAACATGATAACATGGGATTCGAACCAATGACAGTCTTAATTTGATAGTGCAAACCCAACACCTTACTAACTGTGCTAACCAGACTGTGCATACCAGACACACAATTTATCAGAGATTTAAGTGAATAAGCTACAGTGTCCAAGGTACTAAACATAATATATTCTATGGGGTGTCATAAGCAAGTCATTAGAATACTTTCCTACTAAATTTATAAGACATAAGCATTCAATATTTGAGTAAACAAAAAGAAAATAAAGCTATCTATTGGGTTTCACTAAAAAGTCCATTGGAAGACTTGACTATTGTTGTTAAAAGACATAGGCATTCATATTATAGAGCCACAAACCACACTAGTAAAATAAAAACATGATAACATGGGATTCAAACCAATGACAGTCTTAGTTTGATAGTGCAAACCCAACACCTTACTAACTGTGCTAACCAGAGTGTGCATACCAGACACACAATTTATCAGAGATTTAAGTGAATAAGCTACAGTGTCCAAGGTACTAAACATAATATATTCTATGGGGTGTCATAAGCAAATCATTAGAATACTTTCCTACTACAATTATAAGACATAAGCATTCAATATTTGAGTAAACAAAGAGAAAATAAAGATATCTATTGGGTTTCACTAAAAAGTCCATTGGAAGACTTGACTATTGTTGTTAAAAGACATAGGCATTCATATTATAGAGCCACAAACCACACTAGTAAAATAAAAACACGAGAACATGGGATTCGAACCAATGACAGTCTTAATTTGATAGTGCAAACCCAACACCTTACTAACTGTGCTAACCATACCGTGCATATCAGATACACAATTTATCAGAGATTTAAGTGAATAAGCTACAGTGTCCAAGGTACTAAACATAATATATTCTATGGGGTGTCATAAGCAAGTCATTAGAATACTTTCCTACTAAATTTATAAGACATAAGCATTCAATATTTGAGTAAACAAAGAGAAAATAAAGCTATCTATTGTGTTTCACTAAAAAGTTCATTGGAAGACTTGACTATTGTTGTTAAAAGACATAGGCATTCATATTATAGAGCCACAAACCATACTTGAAGAATAAAAACATGATAACATTGGATTCGAACCAATGACAGTCTTAATTTGATAGTGCAAACCCAACACCTTACTAACTGTGCTAACCAGACTGTGCATACCAGAAACACAATTTATCAGAGATTTAAGTGAATAAGCTACAGTGTCCAAGGTACTAAACATAATATATTCTATGGGGTGTCATAAGCAAGTCATTAGAATACTTTCCTACTAAATTTATAAGACATAAGCATTCAATATTTGAGTAAACAAAAAGAAAATAAAGCTATCTATTGGGTTTCACTAAAAAGTCAATTGGAAGACTTGACTATTGTTGTTAAAAGACATAGGCATTCATATTATAGAGCCACAAACCACACTAGTAAAATAAAAACATGATAACATGGGATTCAAACCAATGACAGTCTTAGTTTGATAGTGCAAACCCAACACCTTACTAACTGTGCTAACCAGAGTGTGCATACCAGACACACAATTTATCAGAGATTTAAGTGAATAAGCTACAGTGTCCAAGGTACTAAACATAATATATTCTATGGGGTGTCATAAGCAAATCATTAGAATACTTTCCTACTACAATTATAAGACATAAGCATTCAATATTTGAGTAAACAAAGAGAAAATAAAGATATCTATTGGGTTTCACTAAAAAGTCCATTGGAAGACTTGACTATTGTTGTTAAAAGACATAGGCATTCATATTATAGAGCCACAAACCACACTAGTAAAATAAAAACATGATAACATGGGATTCGAACCAATGACAGTCTTAATTTGATAGTGCAAACCCAACACCTTACTAACTGTGCTAACCATACCGTGCACACCAGATACACAATTTATCAGAGATTTAAGTGAATAAGCTACAGTGTCCAAGGTACTAAACATAATATATTCTATGGGGTGTCATAAGCAAGTCATTAGAATACTTTCCTACTAAATTTATAAGACATAAGCATTCAATATTTTAGTAAACAAAGAGGAAATAAAGCTATCTATTGGGTTTCACTAAAAAAGTCCATTGGAAGACTTGACTATTGTTGTTAAAAGACATAGGCATTCATATTATAGAACCACAAACCACATTAGTAAAATAAAAACATGATAACATGGGATTCGAACCAATGACAGTCTTAATTTGATAGTGCAAACCCAACACCTTACTAACTGTGCTAACCAGACTGTGCATACCAGACACACAATTTATCAGAGATTTAAGTGAATAAGCTACAGTGTCCAAGGTACTAAACATAATATATTCTATGGGGTGTCATAAGCAAATCATTAGAATACTTTCCTACTAAATTTATAAGACATAAGCATTCAATATTTGAGTAAACAAAAAGAAAATAAAGCTATCTATTGGGTTTCACTAAAAAGTCAATTGGAAGACTTGACTATTGTTGTTAAAAGACATAGGCATTCATATTATAGAGCCACCAACCACACTAGTAAAATAAAAACATGATAACATGGGATTCAAACCAATGACAGTCTTAGTTTGATAGTGCAAACCCAACACCTTACTAACTGTGCTAATCAGAGTGTGCATACCAGACACACAATTTATCAGAGATTTAAGTGAATAAGCTACAGTGTCCAAGGTACTAAACATAATATATTCTATGGGGTGTCATAAGCAAATCATTAGAATTCTTTCCTACTACAATTATAAGACATAAGCATTCAATATTTGAGTAAACAAAGAGAAAATAAAGATATCTATTGGGTTTCACTAAAAAGTCCATTGGAAGACTTGACTATTGTTGTTAAAAGACATAGGCATTCATATTATAGAGCCACAAACCACACTAGTAAAATAAAAACACGAGAACATGGGATTCGAACCAATGACAGTCTTAATTTGATAGTGCAAACCCAACACCTTACTAACTGTGCTAACCATACCGTGCATACCAGATACACAATTTATCAGAGATTTAAGTGAATAAGCTACAGTGTCCAAGGTACTAAACATAATATATTCTATGGGGTGTCATAAGCAAGTCATTAGAATACTTTCCTACTAAATTTATAAGACATAAGCATTCAATATTTGAGTAAACAAAGAGAAAATAAAGCTATCTATTGTGTTTCACTAAAAAGTTCATTGGAAGACTTGACTATTGTTGTTAAAAGACATAGGCATTCATATTATAGAGCCACAAACCACACTTGTATAATAAAAACATGATAACATGGGATTCGAACCAATGACAGTCTTAATTTGATAGTGCAAACCCAACACCTTACTAACTGTGCTAACCAGACTGTGCATACCAGAAACACAATTTATCAGAGATTTAAGTGAATAAGCTACAGTGTCCAAGGTACTAAACATAATATATTCTATGGGGTGTCATAAGCAAGTCATTAGAATACTTTCCTACTAAATTTATAAGACATAAGCATTCAATATTTGAGTAAACAAAAAGAAAATAAAGCTATCTATTGGGTTTCACTAAAAAGTCAATTGGAAGACTTGACTATTGTTGTTAAAAGACATAGGCATTCATATTATAGAGCCACAAACCACACTAGTAAAATAAAAACATGATAACATGGGATTCAAACCAATGACAGTCTTAGTTTGATAGTGCAAACCCAACACCTTACTAACTGTGCTAACCAGAGTGTGCATACCAGACACACAATTTATCAGAGATTTAAGTGAATAAGCTACAGTGTCCAAGGTACTAAACATAATATATTCTATGGGGTGTCATAAGCAAATCATTAGAATACTTTCCTACTACAATTATAAGACATAAGCATTCAATATTTGAGTAAACAAAGAGAAAATAAAGATATCTATTGGGTTTCACTAAAAAGTCCATTGGAAGACTTGACTATTGTTGTTAAAAGACATAGGCATTCATATTATAGAGCCACAAACCACACTAGTAAAATAAAAACATGATAACATGGGATTCGAACCAATGACAGTCTTAATTTGATAGTGCAAACCCAACAACTTACTAACTGTGCTAACCATACCGTGCACACCAGATACACAATTTATCAGAGATTTAAGTGAATAAGCTACAGTGTCCAAGGTACTATACATAATATATTCTATGGGGTGTCATAAGCAAGTCATTAGAATACTTTCCTACTAAATTTATAAGACATAAGCATTCAATATTTTAGTAAACAAAGAGAAAATAAAGCTATCTATTGTGTTTCACTAAAAAAGTCCATTGGAAGACTTGACTATTGTTGTTAAAAGACATAGGCATTCATATTATAGAACCACAAACCACATTAGTAAAATAAAAACATGATAACATGGGATTCGAACCAATGACAGTCTTAATTTGATAGTGCAAACCCAACACCTTACTAACTGTGCTAACCAGACTGTGCATACCAGACGCACAATTTATCAGAGATTTAAGTGAATAAGCTACAGTGTCCAAGGTACTAAACATAATATATTCTATGGGGTGTCATAAGCAAGTCATTAGAATACTTTCCTACTAAATTTATAAGACATAAGCATTCAATATTTGAGTAAACAAAAAGAAAATAAAGCTATCTATTGGGTTTCACTAAAAAGTCCATTGGAAGACTTGACTATTGTTGTTAAAAGACATAGGCATTCATATTATAGAGCCACAAACCACACTAGTAAAATAAAAACATGATAACATGGGATTCAAACCAATGACAGTCTTAGTTTGATAGTGCAAACCCAACACCTTACTAACTGTGCTAACCAGAGTGTGCATACCAGACACACAATTTATCAGAGATTTAAGTGAATAAGCTACAGTGTCCAAGGTACTAAACATAATATATTCTATGGGGTGTCATAAGCAAATCATTAGAATACTTTCCTACTACAATTATAAGACATAAGCATTCAATATTTGAGTAAACAAAGAGAAAATAAAGATATCTATTGGGTTTCACTAAAAAGTCCATTGGAAGACTTGACTATTGTTGTTAAAAGACATAGGCATTCATATTATAGAGCCACAAACCACACTAGTAAAATAAAAACACGAGAACATGGGATTCGAACCAATGACAGTCTTAATTTGATAGTGCAAACCCAACACCTTACTAACTGTGCTAACCATACCGTGCATACCAGATACACAATTTATCAGAGATTTAAGTGAATAAGCTACAGTGTCCAAGGTACTAAACATAATATATTCTATGGGGTGTCATAAGCAAGTCATTAGAATACTTTCCTACTAAATTTATAAGACATAAGCATTCAATATTTGAGTAAACAAAGAGAAAATAAAGCTATCTATTGTGTTTCACTAAAAAGTTCATTGGAAGACTTGACTATTGTTGTTAAAAGACATAGGCATTCATATTATAGAGCCACAAACCATACTTGAATAATAAAAACATGATAACATTGGATTCGAACCAATGACAGTCTTAATTTGATAGTGCAAACCCAACACCTTACTAACTGTGCTAACCAGACTGTGCATACCAGAAACACAATTTATCAGAGATTTAAGTGAATAAGCTACAGTGTCCAAGGTACTAAACATAATATATTCTATGGGGTGTCATAAGCAAGTCATTAGAATACTTTCCTACTAAATTTATAAGACATAAGCATTCAATATTTGAGTAAACAAAAAGAAAATAAAGCTATCTATTGGGTTTCACTAAAAAGTCAATTGGAAGACTTGACTATTGTTGTTAAAAGACATAGGCATTCATATTATAGAGCCACAAACCACACTAGTAAAATAAAAACATGATAACATGGGATTCAAACCAATGACAGTCTTAGTTTGATAGTGCAAACCCAACACCTTACTAACTGTGCTAACCAGAGTGTGCATACCAGACACACAATTTATCAGAGATTTAAGTGAATAAGCTACAGTGTCCAAGGTACTAAACATAATATATTCTATGGGGTGTCATAAGCAAATCATTAGAATACTTTCCTACTACAATTATAAGACATAAGCATTCAATATTTGAGTAAACAAAGAGAAAATAAAGATATCTATTGGGTTTCACTAAAAAGTCCATTGGAAGACTTGACTATTGTTGTTAAAAGACATAGGCATTCATATTATAGAGCCACAAACCACACTAGTAAAATAAAAACATGATAACATGGGATTCGAACCAATGACAGTCTTAATTTGATAGTGCAAACCCAACACCTTACTAACTGTGCTAACCATACCGTGCACACCAGATACACAATTTATCAGAGATTTAAGTGAATAAGCTACAGTGTCCAAGGTACTAAACATAATATATTCTATGGGGTGTCATAAGCAAGTCATTAGAATACTTTCCTACTAAATTTATAAGACATAAGCATTCAATATTTTAGTAAACAAAGAGGAAATAAAGCTATCTATTGGGTTTCACTAAAAAAGTCCATTGGAAGACTTGACTATTGTTGTTAAAAGACATAGGCATTCATATTATAGAACCACAAACCACATTAGTAAAATAAAAACATGATAACATGGGATTCGAACCAATGACAGTCTTAATTTGATAGTGCAAACCCAACACCTTACTAACTGTGCTAACCAGACTGTGCATACCAGACACACAATTTATCAGAGATTTAAGTGAATAAGCTACAGTGTCCAAGGTACTAAACATAATATATTCTATGGGGTGTCATAAGCAAATCATTAGAATACTTTCCTACTAAATTTATAAGACATAAGCATTCAATATTTGAGTAAACAAAAAGAAAATAAAGCTATCTATTGGGTTTCACTAAAAAGTCAATTGGAAGACTTGACTATTGTTGTTAAAAGACATAGGCATTCATATTATAGAGCCACCAACCACACTAGTAAAATAAAAACATGATAACATGGGATTCAAACCAATGACAGTCTTAGTTTGATAGTGCAAACCCAACACCTTACTAACTGTGCTAATCAGAGTGTGCATACCAGACACACAATTTATCAGAGATTTAAGTGAATAAGCTACAGTGTCCAAGGTACTAAACATAATATATTCTATGGGGTGTCATAAGCAAATCATTAGAATTCTTTCCTACTACAATTATAAGACATAAGCATTCAATATTTGAGTAAACAAAGAGAAAATAAAGATATCTATTGGGTTTCACTAAAAAGTCCATTGGAAGACTTGACTATTGTTGTTAAAAGACATAGGCATTCATATTATAGAGCCACAAACCACACTAGTAAAATAAAAACACGAGAACATGGGATTCAAACCAATGACAGTCTTAATTTGATAGTGCAAACCCAACACCTTACTAACTGTGCTAACCATACCATGCATACCAGATACACAATTTATCAGAGATTTAAGTGAATAAGCTACAGTGTCCAAGGTACTAAACATAATATATTCTATGGGGTGTCATAAGCAAGTCATTAGAATACTTTCCTACTAAATTTATAAGACATAAGCATTCAATATTTGAGTAAACAAAGAGAAAATAAAGCTATCTATTGTGTTTCACTAAAAAGTTCATTGGAAGACTTGACTATTGTTGTTAAAAGACATAGGCATTCATATTATAGAGCCACAAACCACACTTGTATAATAAAAACATGATAACATGGGATTCGAACCAATGACAGTCTTAATTTGATAGTGCAAACCCAACACCTTACTAACTGTGCTAACCAGACTGTGCATACCAGAAACACAATTTATCAGAGATTTAAGTGAATAAGCTACAGTGTCCAAGGTACTAAACATAATATATTCTATGGGGTGTCATAAGCAAGTCATTAGAATACTTTCCTACTAAATTTATAAGACATAAGCATTCAATATTTGAGTAAACAAAAAGAAAATAAAGCTATCTATTGGGTTTCACTAAAAAGTCAATTGGAAGACTTGACTATTGTTGTTAAAAGACATAGGCATTCATATTATAGAGCCACAAACCACACTAGTAAAATAAAAACATGATAACATGGGATTCAAACCAATGACAGTCTTAGTTTGATAGTGCAAACCCAACACCTTACTAACTGTGCTAACCAGAGTGTGCATACCAGACGCACAATTTATCAGAGATTTAAGTGAATAAGCTACAGTGTCCAAGGTACTAAACATAATATATTCTATGGGGTGTCATAAGCAAATCATTAGAATACTTTCCTACTACAATTATAAGACATAAGCATTCAATATTTGAGTAAACAAAGAGAAAATAAAGATATCTATTGGGTTTCACTAAAAAGTCCATTGGAAGACTTGACTATTGTTGTTAAAAGACATAGGCATTCATATTATAGAGCCACAAACCACACTAGTAAAATAAAAACATGATAACATGGGATTCGAACCAATGACAGTCTTAATTTGATAGTGCAAACCCAACAACTTACTAACTGTGCTAACCATACCGTGCACACCAGATACACAATTTATCAGAGATTTAAGTGAATAAGCTACAGTGTCCAAGGTACTATACATAATATATTCTATGGGGTGTCATAAGCAAGTCATTAGAATACTTTCCTACTAAATTTATAAGACATAAGCATTCAATATTTTAGTAAACAAAGAGAAAATAAAGCTATCTATTGTGTTTCACTAAAAAAGTCCATTGGAAGACTTGACTATTGTTGTTAAAAGACATAGGCATTCATATTATAGAACCACAAACCACATTAGTAAAATAAAAACATGATAACATGGGATTCGAACCAATGACAGTCTTAATTTGATAGTGCAAACCCAACACCTTACTAACTGTGCTAACCAGACTGTGCATACCAGACACACAATTTATCAGAGATTTAAGTGAATAAGCTACAGTGTCCAAGGTACTAAACATAATATATTCTATGGGGTGTCATAAGCAAGTCATTAGAATACTTTCCTACTAAATTTATAAGACATAAGCATTCAATATTTGAGTAAACAAAAAGAAAATAAAGCTATCTATTGGGTTTCACTAAAAAGTCCATTGGAAGACTTGACTATTGTTGTTAAAAGACATAGGCATTCATATTATAGAGCCACAAACCACACTAGTAAAATAAAAACATGATAACATGGGATTCAAACCAATGACAGTCTTAGTTTGATAGTGCAAACCCAACACCTTACTAACTGTGCTAACCAGAGTGTGCATACCAGACACACAATTTATCAGAGATTTAAGTGAATAAGCTACAGTGTCCAAGGTACTAAACATAATATATTCTATGGGGTGTCATAAGCAAATCATTAGAATACTTTCCTACTACAATTATAAGACATAAGCATTCAATATTTGAGTAAACAAAGAGAAAATAAAGATATCTATTGGGTTTCACTAAAAAGTCCATTGGAAGACTTGACTATTGTTGTTAAAAGACATAGGCATTCATATTATAGAGCCACAAACCACACTAGTAAAATAAAAACACGAGAACATGGGATTCGAACCAATGACAGTCTTAATTTGATAGTGCAAACCCAACACCTTACTAACTGTGCTAACCATACCGTGCATACCAGATACACAATTTATCAGAGATTTAAGTGAATAAGCTACAGTGTCCAAGGTACTAAACATAATATATTCTATGGGGTGTCATAAGCAAGTCATTAGAATACTTTCCTACTAAATTTATAAGACATAAGCATTCAATATTTGAGTAAACAAAGAGAAAATAAAGCTATCTATTGTGTTTCACTAAAAAGTTCATTGGAAGACTTGACTATTGTTGTTAAAAGACATAGGCATTCATATTATAGAGCCACAAACCATACTTGAATAATAAAAACATGATAACATGGGATTCGAACCAATGACAGTCTTAATTTGATAGTGCAAACCCAACACCTTACTAACTGTGCTAACCAGACTGTGCATACCAGAAACACAATTTATCAGAGATTTAAGTGAATAAGCTACAGTGTCCAAGGTACTAAACATAATATATTCTATGGGGTGTCATAAGCAAGTCATTAGAATACTTTCCTACTAAATTTATAAGACATAAGCATTCAATATTTGAGTAAACAAAAAGAAAATAAAGCTATCTATTGGGTTTCACTAAAAAGTCAATTGGAAGACTTGACTATTGTTGTTAAAAGACATAGGCATTCATATTATAGAGCCACAAACCACACTAGTAAAATAAAAACATGATAACATGGGATTCAAACCAATGACAGTCTTAGTTTGATAGTGCAAACCCAACACCTTACTAACTGTGCTAACCAGAGTGTGCATACCAGACACACAATTTATCAGAGATTTAAGTGAATAAGCTACAGTGTCCAAGGTACTAAACATAATATATTCTATGGGGTGTCATAAGCAAATCATTAGAATACTTTCCTACTACAATTATAAGACATAAGCATTCAATATTTGAGTAAACAAAGAGAAAATAAAGATATCTATTGGGTTTCACTAAAAAGTCCATTGGAAGACTTGACTATTGTTGTTAAAAGACATAGGCATTCATATTATAGAGCCACAAACCACACTAGTAAAATAAAAACATGATAACATGGGATTCGAACCAATGACAGTCTTAATTTGATAGTGCAAACCCAACACCTTACTAACTGTGCTAACCAGAGTGTGCATACCAGACACACAATTTATCAGAGATTTAAGTGAATAAGCTACAGTGTCCAAGGTACTAAACATAATATATTCTATGGGGTGTCATAAGCAAATCATTAGAATACTTTCCTACTACAATTATAAGACATAAGCATTCAATATTTGAGTAAACAAAGAGAAAATAAAGCTTTCTATTGGGTTTCACTAAAAAAGTCCATTGGAAGACTTGAATATTGTTGTTAAAAGACATAGGCATTCATATTATAGAACCACAAACCACACTAGTAAAATAAAAACATGGGATTCGAACCAATGACAGTCTTAATTTGATAGTGCAAACCCAACACCTTACTAACTGTGCTAACCAGACTGTGCATACCAGACACACAATTTTTTAGAGATTTAAGTGAATAAGCTACAGTGTCCAAGGTACTAAACATAATATATTCTATGGGGTGTCATAAGCAAGTCATTAGAATACTTTCCTACTAAATTTATAAGACATAAGCATTCAATATTTGAGTAAACAAAGAGAAAATAAAGCTATCTATTGGGTTTCACTAAAAAGTCCATTGGAAGACTTGACTATTGTTGTTAAAAGACATAGGCATTCATATTATAGAGCCACAAACCACACTTGTATAATAAAAACATGATAACATGAGCTTCGAACCAATGACAGTCTTAATTTGATAGTGCAAACCCAACACCTTACTAACTGTGCTAACCAGACTGTACATACCAGAAACACAATTTATCAGAGATTTAAGTGAATAAGCTACAGTGTCCAAGGTACTAAACATAATATATTCTATGGGGTGTCATAAGCAAGTCATTAGAATACTTTCCTACTAAATTTATAAGACATAAGCATTCAATATTTGAGTAAACAAAAAGAAAATAAAGCTATCTATTGGGTTTCACTAAAAAGTCCATTGGAAGACTTGACTATTGTTGTTAAAAGACATAGGCATTCATATTATAGAGCCACAAACCACACTAGTAAAATAAAAACATGATAACATGGGATTCAAACCAATGACAGTCTTAGTTTGATAGTGCAAACCCAACACCTTACTAACTGTGCTAACCAGAGTGTGCATACCAGACACTCAAGTTATCAGAGATTTAAGTGAATAAGCTACAGTGTCCAAGGTACTAAACATAATATATTCTATGGGGTGTCATAAGCAAATCATTAGAATTCTTTCCTACTACAATTATAAGACATAAGCATTCAATATTTGAGTAAACAAAGAGAAAATAAAGATATCTATTGGGTTTCACTAAAAAGTCCATTGGAAGACTTGACTATTGTTGTTAAAAGACATAGGCATTCATATTATAGAGCCACAAACCACACTAGTAAAATAAAAACACGAGAACATGGGATTCGAACCAATGACAGTCTTAATTTGATAGTGCAAACCCAACACCTTACTAACTGTGCTAACCATACCATGCATACCAGATACACAATTTATCAGAGATTTAAGTGAATAAGCTACAGTGTCCAAGGTACTAAACATAATATATTCTATGGGGTGTCATAAGCAAGTCATTAGAATACTTTCCTACTAAATTTATAAGACATAAGCATTCAATATTTTAGTAAACAAAGAGAAAATAAAGCTATCTATTGGGTTTCACTAAAAAAGTCCATTGGAAGACTTGACTATTGTTGTTAAAAGACATAGGCATTCATATTATAGAGCCACAAACCACACTAGTAAAATAAAAACATGATAACATGGGATTCGAACCAATGACAATCTGAATTTGATAGTGCAAACCCAACACCTTACTAACTGTGCTAACCAGACTGTGCATATCAGACACACAATTTAGCAGAGATTTAAGTGAATAAGCTACAGTGTCCAAGGTACAAAACATAATATATTCTATGGGGTGTCATAAGCAAGTCATTAGAATACTTTCCTACTAAATTTACAAGACATAATCATTCAATATTTTAGTAAACAAAGAGAAAATAAAGCTTACTATTGGGTTTCACTAAAAAAGTCCATTGGAAGACTTGAATATTGTTGTTAAAAGACATAGGCATTCATATTATAGAGCCACAAACCACACTAGTATAATAAAAACATGATAACATGAGATTCGAACCAATGACAGTCTTAATTTGATAGTGCAAACCCAACACCTTACTAACTGTGCTAACCAGACTGTGCATACCAGACGCACAATTTATCAGAGATTTAAGTGAATAAGCTACAGTGTCCAAGGTACTAAACATAATATATTCTATGGGGTGTCATAAGCAAGTCATTAGAATACTTTCCTACTAAATTTATAAGACATAAGCATTCAATATTTGAGTAAACAAAGAGAAAATAAAGCTATCTATTGTGTTTCACTAAAAAGTTCATTGGAAGACTTGACTATTGTTGTTAAAAGACATAGGCATTCATATTATAGAGCCACAAACCACACTTGTATAATAAAAACATGATAACATGGGATTCAAACCAATGACAGTCTTACTTTGATAGTGCAAACCCAACACCTTACTAACTGTGCTAACCAGAGTGTGCATACCAGACACACAATTTATCAGAGATTTAAGTGAATAAGCTACAGTGTCCAAGGTACTAAACATAATATATTCTATGGGGTGTCATAAGCAAATCATTAGAATACTTTCCTACTACAATTATAAGACATAAGCATTCAATATTTGAGTAAACAAAGAGAAAATAAAGATATCTATTGGGTTTCACTAAAAAGTCCATTGGAAGACTTGACTATTGTTGTTAAAAGACATAGGCATTCATATTATAGAGCCACAAACCACACTAGTAAAATAAAAACATGATAACATGGGATTCGAACCAATGACAGTCTTAATTTGATAGTGCAAACCCAACACCTTACTAACTGTGCTAACCATACCGTGCACACCAGATTCACAATTTATCAGAGATTTAAGTGAATAAGCTACAGTGTCCAAGGTACTAAACATAATATATTCTATGGGGTGTCATAAGCAAGTCATTAGAATACTTTCCTACTAAATTTATAAGACATAAGCATTCAATATTTTAGTAAACAAAGAGAAAATAAAGCTATCTATTGGGTTTCACTAAAAAAGTCCATTGGAAGACTTGACTATTGTTGTTAAAAGACATAGGCATTCATATTATAGAGCCACAAACCACACTAGTAAAATAAAAACATGATAACATAGGATTTGAACCAATGACAGTCTTAATTTGATAGTGCAAACCCAACACCTTACTAACTGTGCTAACCAGAGTGTGCATACCAGACACACAATTTATCAGAGATTTAAGTGAATAAGCTACAGTGTCCAAGGTACTAAACATAATATATTCTATGGGGTGTCATAAGCAAATCATTAGAATACTTTCCTACTACAATTATAAGACATAAGCATTCAATATTTGAGTAAACAAAGAGAAAATAAAGCTTTCTATTGGGTTTCACTAAAAAAGTCCATTGGAAGACTTGAATATTGTTGTTAAAAGACATAGGCATTCATATTATAGAACCACAAACCACACTAGTAAAATAAAAACATGGGATTCGAACCAATGACAGTCTTAATTTGATAGTGCAAACCCAACACCTTACTAACTGTGCTAACCAGACTGTGCATACCAGACACACAATTTATCAGAGATTTAAGTGAATAAGCTACAGTGTCCAAGGTACTAAACATAATATATTCTATGGGGTGTCATAAGCAAGTCATTAGAATACTTTCCTACTAAATTTATAAGACATAAGCATTCAATATTTGAGTAAACAAAGAGAAAATAAAGCTATCTATTGTGTTTCACTAAAAAGTCCATTGGAAGACTTGACTATTGTTGTTAAAAGACATAGGCATTCATATTATAGAGCCACAAACCACACTTGTATAATAAAAACATGATAACATGGGCTTCGAACCAATGACAGTCTTAATTTGATAGTGCAAACCTAACACCTTACTAACTGTGCTAACCAGACTGTGCATACCAGAAACACAATTTATCAGAGATTTAAGTGAATAAGCTACAGTGTCCAAGGTACTAAACATAATATATTCTATGGGGTGTCATAAGCAAGTCATTAGAATACTTTCCTACTAAATTTATAAGACATAAGCATTCAATATTTGAGTAAACAAAAAGAAAATAAAGCTATCTATTGGGTTTCACTAAAAAGTCCATTGGAAGACTTGACTATTGTTGTTAAAAGACATAGGCATTCATATTATAGAGCCACAAACCACACTAGTAAAATAAAAACATGATAACATGGGATTCGAACCAATGACAATCTGAATTTGATAGTGCAAACCCAACACCTTACTAACTGTGCTAACCAGACTGTGCATATCAGACACACAATTTATCAGAGATTTAAGTGAATAAGCTACAGTGTCCAAGGTACAAAACATAATATATTCTATGGGGTGTCATAAGCAAGTCATTAGAATACTTTCCTACTAAATTTATAAGACATAAGCATTCAATATTTGAGTAAACAAAAAGAAAATAAAGCTATCTATTGGGTTTCACTAAAAAGTCCATTGGAAGACTTGACTATTGTTGTTAAAAGACATAGGCATTCATATTATAGAGCCACAAACCACACTAGTAAAATAAAAACATGATAACATGGGATTCAAACCAATGACAGTCTTAGTTTGATAGTGCAAACCCAACACCTTACTAACTGTGCTAACCAGAGTGTGCATACCAGACACTCAAGTTATCAGAGATTTAAGTGAATAAGCTACAGTGTCCAAGGTACTAAACATAATATATTCTATGGGGTGTCATAAGCAAATCATTAGAATTCTTTCCTACTACAATTATAAGACATAAGCATTCAATATTTGAGTAAACAAAGAGAAAATAAAGATATCTATTGGGTTTCACTAAAAAGTCCATTGGAAGACTTGACTATTGTTGTTAAAAGACATAGGCATTCATATTATAGAGCCACAAACCACACTAGTAAAATAAAAACACGAGAACATGGGATTCGAACCAATGACAGTCTTAATTTGATAGTGCAAACCCAACACCTTACTAACTGTGCTAACCATACCATGCATACCAGATACACAATTTATCAGAGATTTAAGTGAATAAGCTACAGTGTCCAAGGTACTAAACATAATATATTCTATGGGGTGTCATAAGCAAGTCATTAGAATACTTTCCTACTAAATTTATAAGACATAAGCATTCAATATTTTAGTAAACAAAGAGAAAATAAAGCTATCTATTGGGTTTCACTAAAAAAGTCCATTGGAAGACTTGACTATTGTTGTTAAAAGACATAGGCATTCATATTATAGAGCCACAAACCACACTAGTAAAATAAAAACATGATAACATGGGATTCGAACCAATGACAATCTGAATTTGATAGTGCAAACCCAACACCTTACTAACTGTGCTAACCAGACTGTGCATATCAGACACACAATTTATCAGAGATTTAAGTGAATAAGCTACAGTGTCCAAGGTACAAAACATAATATATTCTATGGGGTGTCATAAGCAAGTCATTAGAATACTTTCCTACTAAATTTACAAGACATAATCATTCAATATTTTAGTAAACAAAGAGAAAATAAAGCTTACTATTGGGTTTCACTAAAAAAGTCCATTGGAAGACTTGAATATTGTTGTTAAAAGACATAGGCATTCATATTATAGAGCCACAAACCACACTAGTATAATAAAAACATGATAACATGAGATTCGAACCAATGACAGTCTTAATTTGATAGTGCAAACCCAACACCTTACTAACTGTGCTAACCAGACTGTGCATACCAGACGCACAATTTATCAGAGATTTAAGTGAATAAGCTACAGTGTCCAAGGTACTAAACATAATATATTCTATGGGGTGTCATAAGCAAGTCATTAGAATACTTTCCTACTAAATTTATAAGACATAAGCATTCAATATTTGAGTAAACAAAAAGAAAATAAAGCTATCTATTGGGTTTCACTAAAAAAGTCCATTGGAAGACTTGACTATTGTTGTTAAAAGACATAGGCATTCATATTATAGAGCCACAAACCACACTAGTAAAATAAAAACATGATAACATGGGATTCGAACCAATGACAGTCTTAATTTGATAGTGCAAACCCAACACCTTTCTAACTGTGCTAACCAGACTGTGCATATCAGATACACAATTTATCAGAGATTTAAGTGAATAAGCTACAGTGTCCAAGGTACAAAACATAATATATTCTATGGGGTGTCATAAGCAAATCATTAGAATACTTTCCTACTACAATTATAAGACATAAGCATTCAATATTTGAGTAAACAAAGAGAAAATAAAGCTATCTTTTGGGTTTCACTAAAAAGTCCATTGGAAGACTTGACTATTGTTGTTAAAAGACATAGGCATTCATATTATAGAGCCACAAACAACACTAGTAAAATAAAAACATGATAACATGGGATTCGAACCAATTACAGTCTTAATTTGATAGTGCAAACCCAACACATTACTAACTGTGCTTACCAGAGTGTGCATACCAGACACACAATTTATCAGAGATTTAAGTGAATAAGCTACAGTGTCCAAGGTACTAAACATAATATATTCTATGGGGTGTCATAAGCAAATCATTAGAATACTTTCCTACTACAATTATAAGACATAAGCATTCAATATTTGAGTAAACAAAGAGAAAATAAAGCTTTCTATTGGGTTTCACTAAAAAAGTCCATTGGAAGACTTGAATATTGTTGTTAAAAGACATAGGCATTCATATTATAGAACCACAAACCACACTAGTAAAATAAAAACATGATAACATGGGATTCGAACCAATGACAGTCTTAATTTGATAGTGCAAACCCAACACCTTACTAACTGTGCTAACCATACCGTGCACACCGGATGCACAATTTATCAGAGATTTAAGTGAATAAGCTACAGTGTCCAAGGTACTAAACATAATATATTCTATGGGGTGTCATAAGCAAGTCATTAGAATACTTTCCTACTAAATTTATAAGACATAAGCATTCAATATTTTAGTAAACAAAGAGGAAATAAAGCTATCTATTGGGTTTCACTAAAAAAGTCCATTGGAAGACTTGACTATTGTTGTTAAAAGACATAGGCATTCATATTATAGAACCACAAACCACATTAGTAAAATAAAAACATGATAACATGGGATTCAAACCAATGACAGTCTTAATTTGATAGTGCAAACCCAACATCTTACTAACTGTGCTAACCAGACTGTGCATACCAGACACACAATTTATCAGAGATTTAAGTGAATAAGCTACAGTGTCCAAGGTACTAAACATAATATATTCTATGGGGTGTCATAAGCAAGTCATTAGAATACTTTCCTACTAAATTTATAAGACATAAGCATTCAATATTTGAGTAAACAAAGAGAAAATAAAGCTATCTATTGTGTTTCACTAAAAAGTTCATTGGAAGACTTGACTATTGTTGTTAAAAGACATAGGCATTCATATTATAGAGCCACAAACCACACTTGTATAATAAAAACATGATAACATGGGATTCAAACCAATGACAGTCTTAGTTTGATAGTGCAAACCCAACACCTTACTAACTGTGCTAACCAGAGTGTGCATACCAGACACACAATTTATCAGAGATTTAAGTGAATAAGCTACAGTGTCCAAGGTACTAAACATAATATATTCTATGGGGTGTCATAAGCAAATCATTAGAATACTTTCCTACTACAATTATAAGACATAAGCATTCAATATTTGAGTAAACAAAGAGAAAATAAAGATATCTATTGGGTTTCACTAAAAAGTCCATTGGAAGACTTGACTATTGTTGTTAAAAGACATAGGCATTCATATTATAGAGCCACAAACCACACTAGTAAAATAAAAACATGATAACATGGGATTCGAACCAATGACAGTCTTAATTTGATAGTGCAAACCCAACACCTTACTAACTGTGCTAACCATACCGTGCACACCAGATTCACAATTTATCAGAGATTTAAGTGAATAAGCTACAGTGTCCAAGGTACTAAACATAATATATTCTATGGGGTGTCATAAGCAAGTCATTAGAATACTTTCCTACTAAATTTATAAGACATAAGCATTCAATATTTTAGTAAACAAAGAGAAAATAAAGCTATCTATTGGGTTTCACTAAAAAAGTCCATTGGAAGACTTGACTATTGTTGTTAAAAGACATAGGCATTCATATTATAGAGCCACAAACCACACTAGTAAAATAAAAACATGATAACATAGGATTTGAACCAATGACAGTCTTAATTTGATAGTGCAAACCCAACACCTTACTAACTGTGCTAACCAGAGTGTGCATACCAGACACACAATTTATCAGAGATTTAAGTGAATAAGCTACAGTGTCCAAGGTACTAAACATAATATATTCTATGGGGTGTCATAAGCAAATCATTAGAATACTTTCCTACTACAATTATAAGACATAAGCATTCAATATTTGAGTAAACAAAGAGAAAATAAAGCTTTCTATTGGGTTTCACTAAAAAAGTCCATTGGAAGACTTGAATATTGTTGTTAAAAGACATAGGCATTCATATTATAGAACCACAAACCACACTAGTAAAATAAAAACATGGGATTCGAACCAATGACAGTCTTAATTTGATAGTGCAAACCCAACACCTTACTAACTGTGCTAACCAGACTGTGCATACCAGACACACAATTTATCAGAGATTTAAGTGAATAAGCTACAGTGTCCAAGGTACTAAACATAATATATTCTATGGGGTGTCATAAGCAAGTCATTAGAATACTTTCCTACTAAATTTATAAGACATAAGCATTCAATATTTGAGTAAACAAAGAGAAAATAAAGCTATCTATTGTGTTTCACTAAAAAGTCCATTGGAAGACTTGACTATTGTTGTTAAAAGACATAGGCATTCATATTATAGAGCCACAAACCACACTTGTATAATAAAAACATGATAACATGGGCTTCGAACCAATGACAGTCTTAATTTGATAGTGCAAACCTAACACCTTACTAACTGTGCTAACCAGACTGTGCATACCAGAAACACAATTTATCAGAGATTTAAGTGAATAAGCTACAGTGTCCAAGGTACTAAACATAATATATTCTATGGGGTGTCATAAGCAAGTCATTAGAATACTTTCCTACTAAATTTATAAGACATAAGCATTCAATATTTGAGTAAACAAAAAGAAAATAAAGCTATCTATTGGGTTTCACTAAAAAGTCCATTGGAAGACTTGACTATTGTTGTTAAAAGACATAGGCATTCATATTATAGAGCCATAAACCACACTAGTAAAATAAAAACATGATAACATGGGATTCAAACCAATGACAGTCTTAGTTTGATAGTGCAAACCCAACACCTTACTAACTGTGCTAACCAGAGTGTGCATACCAGACACTCAAGTTATCAGAGATTTAAGTGAATAAGCTACAGTGTCCAAGGTACTAAACATAATATATTCTATGGGGTGTCATAAGCAAGTCATTAGAATTCTTTCCTACTACAATTATAAGACATAAGCATTCAATATTTGAGTAAACAAAGAGAAAATAAAGATATCTATTGGGTTTCACTAAAAAGTCCATTGGAAGACTTGACTATTGTTGTTAAAAGACATAGGCATTCATATTATAGAGCCACAAACCACACTAGTAAAATAAAAACATGATAACATGGGATTCGAACCAATGACAGTCTTAATTTGATAGTGCAAACCCAACACCTTTCTAACTGTGCTAACCAGACTGTGCATATCAGATACACAATTTATCAGAGATTTAAGTGAATAAGCTACCGTGTCCAAGGTACAAAACATAATATATTCTATGGGGTGTCATAAGCAAATCATTAGAATTCTTTCCTACTACAATTATAAGACATAAGCATTCAATATTTGAGTAAACAAAGAGAAAATAAAGCTATCTTTTGGGTTTCACTAAAAAGTCCATTGGAAGACTTGACTATTGTTGTTAAAAGACATAGGCATTCATATTATAGAGCCACAAACAACACTAGTAAAATAAAAACATGATAACATGGGATTCGAACCAATTACAGTCTTAATTTGATAGTGCAAACCCAACACATTACTAACTGTGCTAACCAGAGTGTGCATACCAGACACACAATTTATCAGAGATTTAAGTGAATAAGCTACAGTGTCCAAGGTACTAAACATAATATATTCTATGGGGTGTCATAAGCAAGTCATTAGAATACTTTCCTACTAAATTTATAAGACATAAGCATTCAATATTTGAGTAAACAAAGAGAAAATAAAGATATCTATTGGGTTTCACTAAAAAGTCCATTGGAAGACTTGACTATTGTTGTTAAAAGACATAGGCATTCATATTATAGAGCCACAAACCACACTAGTAAAATAAAAACATGATAACATGGGATTCGAACCAATGACAGTCTTAATTTGATAGTGCAAACCCAACACCTTACTAACTGTGCTAACCATAACGTGCACACCAGATACACAATTTATCAGAGATTTAAGTGAATAAGCTACAGTGTCCAAGGTACTAAACATAATATATTCTATGGGGTGTCATAAGCAAGTCATTAGAATACTTTCCTACTAAATTTATAAGACATAAGCATTCAATATTTTAGTAAACAAAGAGAAAATAAAGCTATCTATTGGGTTTCACTAAAAAAGTCCATTGGAAGACTTGACTATTGTTGTTAAAAGACATAGGCATTCATATTATAGAGCCACAAACCACACTAGTAAAATAAAAACATGATAACATAGGATTTGAACCAATGACAGTCTTAATTTGATAGTGCAAACCCAACACATTACTAACTGTGCTAACCAGACTGTGCATACCAGATGCACAATTTATCAGAGATTTAAGTGAATAAGCTACAGTGTCCAAGGTACTAAACATAATATATTCTATGGGGTGTCATAAGCAAGTCATTAGAATACTTTCCTACTAAATTTATAAGACATAAGCATTCAATATTTGAGTAAACAAAAAGAAAATAAAGCTATCTATTGGGTTTCACTAAAAAAGTCCATTGGAAGACTTGACTATTGTTGTTAAAAGACATAGGCATTCATATTATAGAGCCACAAACCACACTAGTAAAATAAAAACATGATAACATGGGATTCGAACCAATGACAGTCTTAATTTGATAGTGCAAACCCAACACCTTTCTAACTGTGCTAACCAGACTGTGCATATCAGATACACAATTTATCAGAGATTTAAGTGAATAAGCTACAGTGTCCAAGGTACAAAACATAATATATTCTATGGGGTGTCATAAGCAAATCATTAGAATACTTTCCTACTACAATTATAAGACATAAGCATTCAATATTTGAGTAAACAAAGAGAAAATAAAGCTATCTTTTGGGTTTCACTAAAAAGTCCATTGGAAGACTTGACTATTGTTGTTAAAAGACATAGGCATTCATATTATAGAGCCACAAACAACACTAGTAAAATAAAAACATGATAACATGGGATTTGAACCAATTACAGTCTTAATTTGATAGTGCAAACCCAACACATTACTAACTGTGCTAACCAGAGTGTGCATACCAGACACACAATTTATCAGAGATTTAAGTGAATAAGCTACAGTGTCCAAGGTACTAAACATAATATATTCTATGGGGTGTCATAAGCAAGTCATTAGAATACTTTCCTACTAAATTTATAAGACATAAGCATTCAATATTTGAGTAAACAAAGAGAAAATAAAGATATCTATTGGGTTTCACTAAAAAGTCCATTGGAAGACTTGACTATTGTTGTTAAAAGACATAGGCATTCATATTATAGAGCCACAAACCACACTAGTAAAATAAAAACACGAGAACATGGGATTCGAACCAATGACAGTCTTAATTTGATAGTGCAAACCCAACACCTTACTAACTGTGCTAACCAGAGTGTGCATACCAGACACACAATTTATCAGAGATTTAAGTGAATAAGCTACAGTGTCCAAGGTACTAAACATAATATATTCTATGGGGTGTCATAAGCAAGTCATTAGAATACTTTCCTACTAAATTTATAAGACATAAGCATTCAATATTTGAGTAAACAAAGAGAAAATAAAGCTTTCTATTGGGTTTCACTAAAAAAGTCCATTGGAAGACTTGAATATTGTTGTTAAAAGACATAGGCATTCATATTATAGAACCACAAACCACACTAGTAAAATAAAAACATGGGATTCGAACCAATGACAGTCTTAATTTGATAGTGCAAACCCAACACCTTACTAACTGTGCTAACCAGACTGTGCATACCAGACACACAATTTATCAGAGATTTAAGTGAATAAGCTACAGTGTCCAAGGTACAAAACATAATATATTCTATGGGGTGTCATAAGCAAGTCATTAGAATACTTTCCTACTAAATTTATAAGACATAAGCATGCAATATTTGAGTAAACAAAGAGAAAATAAAGCTATCTATTGTGTTTCACTAAAAAGTCCATTGGAAGACTTGACTATTGTTGTTAAAAGACATAGGCATTCATATTATAGAGCCACAAACCACACTTGTATAATAAAAACATGATAACATGGGATTCGAACCAATGACAGTCTTAATTTGATAGTGCAAACCCAACACCTTACTAACTGTGCTAACCAGACTGTGCATACCAGATACACAATTTATCAGAGATTTAAGTGAATAAGCTACAGTGTCCAAGGTACTAAACATAATATATTCTATGGGGTGTCATAAGCAAGTCATTAGAATACTTTCCTACTAAATTTATAAGACATAAGCATTCAATATTTGAGTAAACAAAAAGAAAATAAAGCTATCTATTGGGTTTCACTAAAAAAGTCCATTGGAAGACTTGACTATTGTTGTTAAAAGACATAGGCATTCATATTATAGAGCCACAAACCACACTAGTAAAATAAAAACATGATAACATGGGATTCAAACCAATGACAGTCTTAGTTTGATAGTGCAAACCCAACACCTTACTAACTGTGCTAACCAGAGTGTGCATACCAGACACTCAAGTTATCAGAGATTTAAGTGAATAAGCTACAGTGTCCAAGGTACTAAACATAATATATTCTATGGGGTGTCATAAGCAAATCATTAGAATTCTTTCCTACTACAATTATAAGACATAAGCATTCAATATTTGAGTAAACAAAGAGAAAATAAAGATATCTATTGGGTTTCACTAAAAAGTCCATTGGAAGACTTGACTATTGTTGTTAAAAGACATAGACATTCATATTATAGAGCCACAAACCACACTAGTAAAATAAAAACACGAGAACATGGGATTCGAACCAATGACAGTCTTAATTTGATAGTGCAAACCCAACACCTTACTAACTGTGCTAACCAGACTGTGCATACCAGACACACAATTTATCAGAGATTTAAGTGAATAAGCTACAGTGTCCAAGGTACTAAACATAATATATTCTATGGGGTGTCATAAGCAAGTCATTAGAATACTTTCCTACTAAATTTATAAGACATAAGCATGCAATATTTGAGTAAACAAAGAGAAAATAAAGCTATCTATTGTGTTTCACTAAAAAGTCCATTGGAAGACTTGACTATTGTTGTTAAAAGACATAGGCATTCATATTATAGAGCCACAAACCACACTAGTAAAATAAAAACATGATAACATGGGATTCGAACCAATGACAATCTTAATTTGATAGTGCAAACCCAACACCTTACTAACTGTGCTAACCAGACTGTGCATATCAGGCACACAATTTATCAGAGATTTAAGTGAATAAGCTACAGTGTCCAAGGTACAAAACATAATATATTCTATGGGGTGTCATAAGCAAGTCATTAGAATACTTTCCTACTAAATTTACAAGACATAAGCATTCAATATTTTAGTAAACAAAGAGAAAATAAAGCTTTCTATTGGGTTTCACTAAAAAAGTCCATTGGAAGACTTGAATATTGTTGTTAAAAGACATAGGCATTCATATTATAGAGCCACAAACCACACTAGTAAAATAAAAACATGATAACATGAGATTCGAACCAATGACAGTCTTAATTTGATAGTGCAAACCCAACACCTTACTAACTGTGCTAACCAGACTGTGCATACCAGACGCACAATTTATCAGAGATTTAAGTGAATAAGCTACAGTGTCCAAGGTACTAAACATAATATATTCTATGGGGTGTCATAAGCAAGTCATTAGAATACTTTCCTACTAAATTTATAAGACATAAACATTCAATATTTGAGTAAACAAAAAGAAAATAAAGCTATCTATTGGGTTTCACTAAAAAAGTCCATTGGAAGACTTGACTATTGTTGTTAAAAGACATAGGCATTCATATTATAGAGCCACAAACCACACTAGTAAAATAAAAACATGATAACATGGAATTCGAACCAATGACAGTCTTAATTTGATAGTGCAAACCCAACACCTTTCTAACTGTGCAAACCAGACTGTGCATATCAGATACACAATTTATCAGAGATTTAAGTGAATAAGCTACAGTGTCCAAGGTACAAAACATAATATATTCTATGGGGTGTCATAAGCAAATCATTAGAATACTTTCCTACTACAATTATAAGACATAAGCATTCAATATTTGAGTAAACAAAGAGAAAATAAAGCTATCTTTTGGGTTTCACTAAAAAGTCCATTGGAAGACTTGACTATTGTTGTTAAAAGACATAGGCATTCATATTATAGAGCCACAAACAACACTAGTAAAATAAAAACATGATAACATGGGATTCGAACCAATTACAGTCTTAATTTGATAGTGCAAACCCAACACATTACTAACTGTGCTAACCAGAGTGTGCATACCAGACACACAATTTATCAGAGATTTAAGTGAATAAGCTACAGTGTCCAAGGTACTAAACATAATATATTCTATGGGGTGTCATAAGCAAATCATTAGAATACTTTCCTACTACAATTATAAGACATAAGCATTCAATATTTGAGTAAACAAAGAGAAAATAAAGCTTTCTATTGGGTTTCACTAAAAAAGTCCATTGGAAGACTTGAATATTGTTGTTAAAAGACATAGGCATTCATATTATAGAGCCACAAACCACACTAGTAAAATAAAAACATGAGAACATGGGATTCGAACCAATGACAGTCTTAATTTGATAGTGCAAACCAAACACCTTACTAACTGTGCTAACCATAACGTGCATAACATATACACAATTTATCAGAGATTTAAGTGAATAAGCTACAGTGTCCAAGGTACTAAACATAATATATTCTATGGGGTGTCATAAGCAAGTCATTAGAATACTTTCCTACTAAATTTACAAGACATAAGCATTCAATATTTTAGTAACAAAGAGAAAATAAAGCTATCTATTGGGTTTCACTAAAAAGTCCATTGGAAGACTTGACTATTGTTGTTAAAAGACATAGGCATTCATATTATAGAGCCACAAACCACACTAGTATAATAAAATCGTGATAACATGGGATTTGAACCAATGACAGTCTTAATTTGATAGTGCAAACCCAACACCTTACTAACTGTGCTAACCAGACTGTGCATACCATAAACGCAATTTATCAGAGATTTAAGTGAATAAGCTACAGTGTCCAAGGTACTAAACATAATATATTCTATGGGGTGTCATAAACAAGTCATTAGAATACTTTCCTACTAAATTTATAAGACATAAGCATTCAATATTTTAGTAAACAAAGAGAAAATAAAGCTATCTATAGGGATTCACTAAAAAAGTCCATTGGAAGACTTGACTATTGTTGTTAAAAGACATAGGCATTCATATTATAGAGCCACAAACCACACTAGTAAAATAAAAACACGATAACATGGGATTCGAACCAATGACAGTCTTAATTTGATAGTGCAAACCCAACACCTTACTAACTGTGCTAACCAGACTGTGCATATCAGACACACAATTTATCAGAGATTTAAGTGAATAAGCTACAGTGTCCAAGGTACAAAACATAATATATTCTATGGGGTGTCATAAGCAAGTCATTAGAATACTTTCCTACTAAATTTATAAGACATAAGCATTCAATATTTGAGTAAACAAAAAGAAAATAAAGCTATCTATTGGGTTTCACTAAAAAAGTCCATTGGAAGACTTGACTATTGTTGTTAAAAGACATAGGCATTCATATTATAGAGCCACAAACCACACTAGTAAAATAAAAACATGATAACATGGGATTCGAACCAATGACAGTCTTAATTTGATAGTGCAAACCCAACACCTTTCTAACTGTGCTAACCAGACTGTGCATATCAGATACACAATTTATCAGAGATTTAAGTGAATAAGCTACAGTGTCCAAGGTACAAAACATAATATATTCTATGGGGTGTCATAAGCAAATCATTAGAATACTTTCCTACTACAATTATAAGACATAAGCATTCAATATTTGAGTAAACAAAGAGAAAATAAAGCTATCTTTTGGGTTTCACTAAAAAGTCCATTGGAAGACTTGACTATTGTTGTTAAAAGACATAGGCATTCATATTATAGAGCCACAAACAACACTAGTAAAATAAAAACATGATAACATGAGATTCGAACCAATTACAGTCTTAATTTGATAGTGCAAACCCAACACATTACTAACTGTGCTAACCAGACTGTGCATACTGGAAACACAATTTATCAGAGATTTAAGTAAATAAGCTACAGTGTCCAAGATACTAAACATAATATATTCTATGGGGTGTCATAAGCAAGTAATTAGAATACTTTCCTACTACAATTATAAAATATAAGCATTCAATATTTGAGTAAACAAAGAGAAAATAAAGCTATCTATTGGGTTTCACTAAAAAGTCCATTGGAAGACTTGACTATTGTTGTTAAAAAACATAGGCATTCATATTATAGAGCCACAAACCACACTAGTAAAATAAAAACATGAGAACATGGGATTTGAACCAATGACAGTCTTAATTTGATAGTGCAAACCCAACACCTTACTAACTGTGCTAACCATAACGTGCATAACATATACACAATTTATCAGAGATTTAAGTGAATAAGCTACAGTGTCCAAGGTACTAAACATAATATATTCTATGGGGTGTCATAAGCAAGTCATTAGAATACTTTCCTACTAAATTTACAAGACATAAGCATTCAATATTTTAGTAACAAAGAGAAAATAAAGCTATCTATTGGGTTTCACTAAAAAGTCCATTGGAAGACTTGACTATTGTTGTTAAAAGACATAGGCATTCATATTATAGAGCCACAAACCACACTAGTATAATAAAAGCATGATAACATGGGATTTGAACCAATGACAGTCTTAATTTGATAGTGCAAACCCAACACCTTACTAACTGTGCTAACCAGACTGTGCATACCATAAACGCAATTTATCAGAGATTTAAGTGAATAAGCTACAGTGTCCAAGGTACTAAACATAATATATTCTATGGGGTGTCATAAGCAAGTCATTAGACTACTTTCCTACTAAATTTATAAGACATAAGCATTCAATTTTTTAGTAAACAAAGAGAAAATAAAGCTATCTATTGGGATTCACTAAAAAAGTCCATTGGAAGACTTGACTATTGTTGTTAAAAGACATAGGCATTCATATTATAGAGCCACAAACCACACTAGTAAAATAAAAACATGATAACATGGGATTCGAACCAATGACAGTCTTAATTTGATAGTGCAAACCCAACACCTTACTAACTGTGCTAACCAGACTGTGCATATCAGACACACAATTTATCAGAGATTTAAGTGAATAAGCTACAGTGTCCAAGGTACAAAACATAATATATTCTATGGGGTGTCATAAGCAAGTCATTAGAATACTTTCCTACTAAATTTACAAGACATAAGCATTCAATATTTTAGTAAACAAAGAGAAAATAAAGCTTTCTATTGGGTTTCACTAAAAAAGTCCATTGGAAGACTTAAATATTGTTGTTAAAAGACATAGGCATTCATATTATAGAACCACAAACCACATTAGTAAAATAAAAACATGATAACATGGGATTTGAACCAATGACAGTCTTAATTTGATAGTGCAAACCCAACACCTTACTAACTGTGCTAACCAGACTGTGCATACCAGACACACAATTTATCAGAGATTTAAGTGAATAAGCTACAGTGTCCAAGGTACTAAACATAATATATTCTATGGGGTGTCATAAGCAAGTCATTAGAATACTTTCCTACTAAATTTATAAGACATAAGCATTCAATATTTGAGTAAACAAAAAGAAAATAAAGCTATCTATTGGGTTTCACTAAAAAAGTCCATTAGAAGACTTGACTATTGTTGTTAAAAGACATAGGCATTCATATTATAGAGCCACAAACCACACTAGTAAAATAAAAACATGATAACATGGGATTCGAACCAATGACAGTCTTAATTTGATAGTGCAAACCCAACACCTTTCTAACTGTGCTAACCAGACTGTGCATATCAGATACACAATTTATCAGAGATTTAAGTGAATAAGCTACAGTGTCCAAGGTACAAAACATAATATATTCTATGGGGTGTCATAAGCAAATCATTAGAATACTTTCCTACTACAATTATAAGACATAAGCATTCAATATTTGAGTAAACAAAGAGAAAATAAAGCTATCTATTGGGTTTCACTAAAAAAGTCCATTGGAAGACTTGAATATTGTTGTTAAAAGACATAGGCATTCATATTATAGAGCCACAAACCACACTAGTGAAATAAAAACATGATAACATGGGATTCGAACCAATGACTGTCTTAATTTGATAGTGCAAACCCAACACCTTTCTAACTGTGCTAACCAGACTGTGCATATCAGATACACAATTTATCAGAGATTTAAGTGAATAAGCTACAGTGTCCAAGGTACAAAACATAATATATTCTATGGGGTGTCATAAGCAAATCATTAGAATACTTTCCTACTACAATTATAAGACATAAGCATTCAATATTTGAGTAAACAAAGAGAAAATAAAGCTATCTTTTGGGTTTCACTAAAAAGTCCATTGGAAGACTTGACTATTGTTGTTAAAAGACATAGGCATTCGTATTATAGAGCCACAAACAACACTGGTAAAATAAAAACATGATAACATGGGATTCGAACCAATTACAGTCTTAATTTGATAGTGCAAACCCAACACATTACTAACTGTGCTAACCAGACTGTGCATACTGGAAACACAATTTATCAGAGATTTAAGTAAATAAGCTACAGTGTCCAAGATACTAAACATAATATATTCTATGGGGTGTCATAAGCAAGTAATTAGAATACTTTCCTACTACAATTATAAAATATAAGCATTCAATATTTGAGTAAACAAAGAGAAAATAAAGCTATCTATTGGGTTTCACTAAAAAGTCCATTGGAAGACTTGACTATTGTTGTTAAAAGACACAGGCATTCATATTATAGAGCCACAAACCACACTAGTAAAATAAAAACATGAGAACATGGGATTCGAACCAATGACAGTCTTAATTTGATAGTGCAAACCAAACACCTTACTAACTGTGCTAACCATAACGTGCATAACATATACACAATTAATCAGAGATTTAAGTGAATAAGCTACAGTGTCCAAGGTACTAAACATAATATATTCTATGGGGTGTCATAAGCAAGTCATTAGAATACTTTCCTACTAAATTTACAAGACATAAGCATTCAATATTTTAGTAAACAAAGAGAAAATAAAGCTTTCTATTTTTTTTTCACTAAAAAAGTCCATTGGAAGACTTGAATATTGTTGTTAAAAGACATAGGCATTCATATTATAGAACCACAAACCACATTAGTAAAATAAAAACATGATAACATGGGATTTGAACCAATGACAGTCTTAATTTGATAGTGCAAACCCAACACCTTACTAACTGTGCTAACCAGACTGTGCATATCAGACACACAATTTATCAGAGATTTAAGTGAATAAGCTACAGTGTCCAAGGTACAAAACATAATATATTCTATGGGGTGTCATAAGCAAGTCATTAGAATACTTTCCTACTAAATTTACAAGACATAAGCATTCAATATTTTAGTAAACAAAGAGAAAATAAAGCTTTCTATTTTTTTTTCACTAAAAAAGTCCATTGGAAGACTTGAATATTGTTGTTAAAAGACATAGGCATTCATATTATAGAACCACAAACCACATTAGTAAAATAAAAACATGATAACATGGGATTTGAACCAATGACAATCTTAATTTGATAGTGCAAACCCAACACCTTACTAACTGTGCTAACCAGACTGTGCATACCAGACACACAATTTATCAGAGATTTAAGTGAATAAGCTACAGTGTCCAAGGTACTAAACATAATATATTCTATGGGGTGTCATAAGCAAGTCATTAGAATACTTTCCTACTAAATTTATAAGACATAAGCATTCAATATTTGAGTAAACAAAAAGAAAATAAAGCTATCTATTGGGTTTCACTAAAAAAGTCCATTGGAAGACTTGACTATTGTTGTTAAAAGACATAGGCATTCATATTATAGAGCCACAAACCACACTAGTAAAATAAAAACATGATAACATAGGATTCGAACCAATGACAGTCTTAATTTGATAGTGCAAACCCAACACCTTTCTAACTGTGCTAACCAGACTGTGCATATCAGATACACAATTTATCAGAGATTTAAGTGAATAAGCTACAGTGCCCAAGGTACAAAACATAATATATTCTATGGGGTGTCATAAGCAAATCATTAGAATACTTTCCTACTACAATTATAAGACATAAGCATTCAATATTTGAGTAAACAAAGAGAAAATAAAGCTATCTTTTGGGTTTCACTAAAAAGTCCATTGGAAGACTTGACTATTGTTGTTAAAAGACATAGGCATTCATATTATAGAGCCACAAACAACACTAGTAAAATAAAAACATGATAACATGGGATTCGAACCAATTACAGTCTTAATTTGATAGTGCAAACCCAACACATTACTAACTGTGCTAACCAGACTGTGCATACTGGAAACACAATTTATCAGAGATTTAAGTAAATAAGCTACAGTGTCCAAGATACTAAACATAATATATTCTATGGGGTGTCATAAGCAAGTAATTAGAATACTTTCCTACTACAATTATAAAATATAAGCATTCAATATTTGAGTAAACAAAGAGAAAATAAAGCTATCTATTGGGTTTCACTAAAAGGTCCATTGGAAGACGTGACTATTGTTGTTAAAAGACATAGGCATTCATATTATAGAGCCACAAACCACACTAGTAAAATAAAAACATGAGAACATGGGATTCGAACCAATGACAGTCTTAATTTGATAGTGCAAACCAAACACCTTACTAACTGTGCTAACCATAACGTGCATAACATATACAAAATTTATCAGAGATTTAAGTGAATAAGCTACAGTGTCCAAGGTACTAAACATAATATATTCTATGGGGTGTCATAAGCAAGTCATTAGAATACTTTCCTACTAAATTTACAAGACATAAGCATTCAATATTTTAGTAACAAAGAGAAAATAAAGCTATCTATTGGGTTTCACTAAAAAGTCCATTGGAAGACTTGACTATTGTTGTTAAAAGACATAGGCATTCATATTATAGAGCCACAAACCACACTAGTATAATAAAATCGTGATAACATGGGATTTGAACCAATGACAGTCTTAATTTGATAGTGCAAACCCAACACCTTACTAACTGTGCTAACCAGACTGTGCATACCATAAACGCAATTTATCAGAGATTTAAGTGAATAAGCTACAGTGTCCAAGGTACTAAACATAATATATTCTATGGGGTGTCATAAGCAAGTCATTAGAATACTTTCCTACTAAATTTATAAGACATAAGCATTCAATATTTTAGTAAACAAAGAGAAAATAAAGCTATCTATAGGGATTCACTAAAAAAGTCCATTGGAAGACTTGACTATTGTTGTTAAAAGACATAGGCATTCATATTATAGAGCCACAAACCACACTAGTAAAATAAAAACATGATAACATGGGATTCGAACCAATGACAGTCTTAATTTGATAGTGCAAACCCAACACCTTACTAACTGTGCTAACCAGACTGTGCATATCAGACACACAATTTATCAGAGATTTAAGTGAATAAGCTACAGTGTCCAAGGTACTAAACATAATATATTCTATGGGGTGTCATAAGTAAGTCATTAGAATACTTTCCTACTAAATTTATAAGACATAAGCATTCAATATTTGAGTAAACAAAGAGAAAATAAAGCTATCTATTGTGTTTCACTAAAAAGTTCATTGGAAGACTTGACTATTGTTGTTAAAAGACATAGGCATTCATATTATAGAGCCACAAACCACACTTGTATAATAAAAACATGATAACATGGGATTCGAACCAATGACAGTCTTAATTTGATAGTGCAAACCCAACACCTTACTAACTGTGCTAACCAGACTGTGCATACCAGAGACACAATTTATCAGAGATTTAAGTGAATAAGCTACAGTGTCCAAGGTACTAAACATAATATATTCTATGGGGTGTCATAAGCAAGTCATTAGAATACTTTCCTACTAAATTTATAAGACATAAGCATTCAATATTTGAGTAAACAAAAAGAAAATAAAGCTATCTATTGGGTTTCACTAAAAAGTCAATTGGAAGACTTGACTATTGTTGTTAAAAGACATAGGCATTCATATTATAGAGCCACAAACCACACTAGTAAAATAAAAACATGATAACATGGGATTCAAACCAATGACAGTCTTAGTTTGATAGTGCAAACCCAACACCTTACTAACTGTGCTAACCAGAGTGTGCATACCAGACACACAATTTATCAGAGATTTAAGTGAATAAGCTACAGTGTCCAAGGTACTAAACATAATATATTCTATGGGGTGTCATAAGCAAATCATTAGAATACTTTCCTACTACAATTATAAGACATAAGCATTCAATATTTGAGTAAACAAAGAGAAAATAAAGATATCTATTGGGTTTCACTAAAAAGTCCATTGGAAGACTTGACTATTGTTGTTAAAAGACATAGGCATTCATATTATAGAGCCACAAACCACACTAGTAAAATAAAAACACGATAACATGGGATTCGAACCAATGACAGTCTTAATTTGATAGTGCAAACCCAACACTTTACTAACTGTGCTAACCATACCGTGCATACCAGATACACAATTTATCAGAGATTTAAGTGAATAAGCTACAGTGTCCAAGGTACTAAACATAATATATTCTATGGGGTGTCATAAGCAAGTCATTAGAATACTTTCCTACTAAATTTATAAGACATAAGCATTCAATATTTTAGTAAACAAAGAGAAAATAAAGCTATCTATTGGGTTTCACTAAAAAAGTCCATTGGAAGACTTGACTATTGTTGTTAAAAGACATAGGCATTCATATTATAGAGCCACAAACCACACTAGTAAAATAAAAACAGGATAACATAGGATTTGAACCAATGACAGTCTTAATTTGATAGTGCAAAACCAACACCTTACTAACTGTGCTAACCAGACTGTGCATATCAGACACACAATTTATCAGAGATTTAAGTGAATAAGCTACAGTGTCCAAGGTACAAAACATAATATATTCTATGGGGTGTCATAAGCAAGTCATTAGAATACTTTCCTACTAAATTTACAAGACATAATCATTCAATATTTTAGTAAACAAAGAGAAAATAAAGCTTTCTATTGGGTTTCACTAAAAAAGTCCATTGGAAGACTTGAATATTGTTGTTAAAAGACATAGGCATTCATATTATAGAGCCACAAACCACACTAGTAAAATAAAAACATGATAACATGAGATTCGAACCAATGACAGTCTTAATTTGATAGTGCAAACCCAACACCTTACTAACTGTGCTAACCAGACTGTGCATACCAGACACACAATTTATCAGAGATTTAAGTGAATAAGCTACAGTGTCCAAGGTACTAAACATAATATATTCTATGGGGTGTCATAAGCAAGTCATTAGAATACTTTCCTACTAAATTTATAAGACATAAGCATTCAATATTTGAGAAAACAAAGAGAAAATAAAGCTATCTATTGGGTTTCACTAAAAAGTCCATTGGAAGACTTGACTATTGTTGTTAAAAGACATAGGCATTCATATTATAGAGCCACAAACCACACTAGTAAAATAAAAACATGATAACATGGGATTCGAACCAATGACAGTCTTAATTTGATAGTGCAAACCCAACACCTTTCTAAATGTGCTAACCAGACTGTGCATATCAGATACACAATTTATCAGAGATTTAAGTGAATAAGCTACAGTGTCCAAGGTACAAAACATAATATATTCTATGGGGTCTCATAAGCAAGTCATTAGAATACTTTCCTACTAAATTTATAAGACATAAGCATTCAATATTTGAGTAAACAAAGAGAAAATAAAGCTATCTATTGGGTTTCACTAAAAAGTCCATTGGAAGACTTGACTATTGTTGTTAAAAGACATAGGCATACATATTATAGAGCCACAAACCACACTTGTATAATAAAAACATGATAACATGGGATTCGAACCAATGACAGTCTTAATTTGATAGTGCAAACCCAACACCTTACTAACTGTACTAACCAGACTGTGCATACCAGAAACACAATTTATCAGAGATTTAAGTGAATAAGCTACAGTGTCCAAGGTACTAAACATAATATATTCTATGGGGTGTCATAAGCAAGTCATTAGAATACTTTCCTACTAAATTTATAAGACATAAGCATTCAATATTTGAGTAAAAAAAGAGAAAATAAAGCTATCTATTGGGTTTCACTAAAAAGTCCATTGGAAGACTTTACTATTGTTGTTAGAAGACATAGGTATTCATATTATAGAGCCACAAACCACACTAGTAAAATTAAAACATGATAACATGAGATTCGAACCAATGACAGTATTAATTTGATAGTGCAACCCCAACACCTTACTAACTGTGCTAACCAGACTGTGCATACCAGAAACACAATTTATCTGAGATTTAAGTGAATAAGCTACAGTGTCCAAGGTACTAAACATAATATATTCTCTGGGGTGTCATAAGCAAGTCATTAGAATACTTTCCTACTAAATTTATAAGACATAAGCATTCAATATTTGAGTAAACAAAGAGAAAATAAAGCTATCTATTGGGTTTCACTAAAAAGTCCATTGGAAGACTTGACTATTGTTGTTAAAAGACATAGGCATTCATATTATAGAGCCACAAACCACACTAGTAAAATAAAAACATGAAAACATGGGATTCGAACTAATGACAGTCTTAATTTGATAGTGCAAACCCAACACCTTACTAACTGTGCTAACCAGACTGTGCATACTGGAAACTCAATTTAACAGAGATTTAAGTGAATAAGCTACAGTGTCCAAGATACTAAACATAATATATTCTATGGGGTGTCATAAGCAAGTAATTAGAATACTTTCCTACTACAATTATAAAATATAAGCATTCAATATTTGAGTAAACAAAAAGAAAATAAAGCTATCTATTGGGTTTCACTAAAAAGTCCATTGGAAGACTTGACTATTGTTGTTAAAAGACATAGGCATTCATATTATAGAGCCACAAACCACACTAGTAAAATAAAAACATGATAACATAGGATTTGAACCAATGACAGTCTTAATTTGATAGTGCAAACCCAACACCTTACTAACTGTGCTAAACAGAGTGTGCATACCAGACACACAATTTATCAGAGATTTAAGTGAATAAGCTACAGTGTCCAAGGTACTAAACATAATATATTCTATGGGGTGTCATAAGCAAATCATTAGAATACTTTCCTACTAAATTTATAAGACATAAGCATTCAATATTTGAGTAAACAAAGAGAAAATAAAGCTATCTATTGGGTTTCACTAAAAAGTCCATTGGAAGACTTGACTATTGTTGTTAAAAGACATAGGCATTCATATTATAGAGCCACAAACCACACTAGTAAAATAAAAACATGATAACATGAGATTCGAACCAATGGCAGTCTTAATTTGATAGTGCAAACCCAACACCTTACTAACTGTGCTAACCAGACTGTGCATACCAGACACACAATTTATCAGAGATTTAAGTGAACAAGCTACAGTGTCCAAGGTACTAAACATAATATATTCTATGGGGTGTCATAAGCAAGTCATTAGAATACTTTCCTACTAAATTTATAAGACATAAGCATTCAATATTTGAGTAAACAAAGAGAAAATAAAGCTATCTATTGGGTTTCACTAAAAAGTCCATTGGAAGACTTGACTATTGTTGTTAAAAGACATAGGCATTCATATTATAGAGCCACAAACCACACTTGTATAATAAAAACATGATATCATGGGATTCGAACCAATGACAGTCTTAATTTGATAGTGCAAACCCAACACCTTACTAACTGTGCTAACCAGACTGTGCATACCAGAAACACAATTTATCAGAGATTTAAGTGAATAAGCTACAGTGTCCAAGGTACTAAACATAATATATTCTATGGGGTGTCATAAGCAAGTCATTAGAATACTTTCCTACTAAATTTATAAGACATAAGCATTCAATATTTGAGTAAACAAAAAGAAAATAAAGCTATCTATTGGGTTTCACTAAAAAGTCCATTGAAAGACTTGACTATTGTTGTTAAAAGACATAGGCATTCATATTATAGAGCCACAAACCACACTAGTAAAATAAAAACATGATAACATGGGATTCAAACCAATGACAGTCTTAATTTGATAGTGCAAACCCAACACCTTACTAACTGTGCTAACCAGACTGTGCATACCAGAAACACAATTTATCAGAGATTTAAGTGAATAAGCTACAGTGTCCAAGATACTAAACATAATATATTCTATGGGGTGTCATAAGCAAGTAATTAGAATACTTTCCTACTAAATTTATAAGACATAAGCATTCAATATTTGAGTAAAAAAAGAGAAAATAAAGCTATCTATTGGGTTTCACTAAAAAGTCCATTGGAAGACTTTACTATTGTTGTTAGAAGACATAGGTATTCATATTATAGAGCCACAAACCACACTAGTAAAATTAAAACATGATAACATGAGATTCGAACCAATGACAGTATTAATTTTATAGTGCAACCCCAACACCTTACTAACTGTGCTAACCAGACTGTGCATACCAGAAACACAATTTATCTGAGATTTAAGTGAATAAGCTACAGTGTCCAAGGTACTAAACATAATATATTCTATGGGGTGTCATAAGCAAGTCATTAGAATACTTTCCTACTAAATTTATAAGACATAAGCATTCAATATTTGAGTAAACAAAAAGAAAATAAAGCTATCTATTGGGTTTCACTAAAAAGTCCATTGAAAGACTTGACTATTGTTGTTAAAAGACATAGGCATTCATATTATAGAGCCACAAACCACACTAGTAAAATAAAAACATGATAACATGGGATTCAAACCAATGACAGTCTTAATTTGATAGTGCAAACCCAACACCTTACTAACTGTGCTAACCAGACTGTGCATACCAGAAACACAATTTATCAGAGATTTAAGTGAATAAGCTACAGTGTCCAAGATACTAAACATAATATATTCTATGGGGTGTCATAAGCAAGTAATTAGAATACTTTCCTACTACAATTATAAAATATAAGCATTCAATATTTGAGTAAACAAAAAGAAAATAAAGCTATCTATTGGGTTTCTCTAAAAAGTCCATTGGAAGACTTGACTATTGTTGTTAAAAGACATAGGCATTCATGTTATAGAGCCACAAACCACACTAGTAAAATAAAAACATGATAACATAGGATTTGAACCAATGACAGTCTTAATTTGATAGTGCAAACCAAACACCTTACTAACTGTGCTAAACAGAGTGTGCATACCAGACACACAATTTATCAGAGATTTAAGTGAATAAGCTACAGTGTCCAAGGTACTAAACATACTATATTCTATGGGGTGTCATAAGCAAATCATTAGAATACTTTCCTACTAAATTTATAAGACATAAGCATTCAATATTTGAGTAAACAAAGAGAAAATAAAGCTATCTATTGGGTTTCACTAAAAAGTCCATTGGAAGACTTGACTATTGTTGTTAAAAGACATAGGCATTCATATTATAGAGCCACAAACCACACTTGTATAATAAAAACATGATAACATGGGATTCGAAACAATGACAGTCTTAATTTGATAGTGCAAACCCAACACCTTACTAACTGTGCTAACCAGACTGTGCATACCAGAAGCACAATTTATCAGAGATTTAAGTGAATAAGCTACAGTGTCCAAGGTACTAAACATAATATATTCTATGGGGTGTCATAAGCAAGTAATTAGAATACTTTCCTACTACAATTATAAAATATAAGCATTCAATATTTGAGTAAACAAAGAGAAAATAAAGCTATCTATTGGGTTTCACTAAAAAGTCCATTGGAAGACGTGACTATTGTTGTTAAAAGACATAGGCATTCATATTATAGAGCCACAAACCACACTAGTAAAATAAAAACATGAGAACATGGGATTCGAACCAATGACAGTCTTAATTTGATAGTGCAAACCAAACACCTTACTAACTGTGCTAACCATAACGTGCATAACATATACACAATTTATCAGAGATTTAAGCGAATAAGCTACAGTGTCCAAGGTACTAAACATAATATATTCTATGGGGTGTCATAAGCAAGTCATTAGAATACTTTCCTACTAAATTTACAAGACATAAGCATTCAATATTTTAGTAACAAAGAGAAAATAAAGCTATCTATTGGGTTTCACTAAAAAGTCCATTGGAAGACTTGACTATTGTTGTTAAAAGACATAGGCATTCATATTATAGAGCCACAAACCACACTAGTATAATAAAATCGTGATAACATGGGATTTGAACCAATGACAGTCTTAATTTGATAGTGCAAACCCAACACCTTACTAACTGTGCTAACCAGACTGTGCATACCATAACCGCAATTTATCAGAGATTTAAGTGAATAAGCTACAGTGTCCAAGGTACTAAACATAATATATTCTATGGGGTGTCATAAGCAAGTCATTAGAATACTTTCCTACTAAATTTATAAGACATAAGCATTCAATATTTTAGTAAACAAAGAGAAAATAAAGCTATCTATAGGGATTCACTAAAAAAGTCCATTGGAAGACTTGACTATTGTTGTTAAAAGACATAGGCATTCATATTATAGAGCCACAAACCACACTAGTAAAATAAAAACATGATAACATGGGATTCGAACCAATGACAGTCTTAATTTGATAGTGCAAACCCAACACCTTACTAACTGTGCTAACCAGACTGTGCATATCAGACACACAATTTATCAGAGATTTAAGTGAATAAGCTACAGTGTCCAAGGTACTAAACATAATATATTCTATGGGGTGTCATAAGTAAGTCATTAGAATACTTTCCTACTAAATTTATAAGACATAAGCATTCAATATTTGAGTAAACAAAGAGAAAATAAAGCTATCTATTGTGTTTCACTAAAAAGTTCATTGGAAGACTTGACTATTGTTGTTAAAAGACATAGGCATTCATATTATAGAGCCACAAACCACACTAGTAAAATAAAAACATGATAACATGGGATTCAAACCAATGAAAGTCTTAGTTTGATAGTGCAAACCCAACACCTTACTAACTGTGCTAACCAGACTGTGCATACCAGACACACAATTTATCAGAGATTTAAGTGAATAAGCTACAGTGTCCAAGGTACTAAACATAATATATTCTATGGGGTGTCATAAGCAAATCATTAGAATACTTTCCTACTAAATTTATAAGACATAAGCATTCAATATTTTAGTAAACAAAGAGAAAATAAAGCTATCTATTGGGTTTCACTAAAAAAGTCCATTGGAAGACTTGACTATTGTTGTTAAAAGACATAGGCATTCATATTATAGAGCCACAAACCACACTAGTAAAATAAAAACATGATAACATAGGATTTGAACCAATGACAGTCTTAATTTGATAGTGCAAAACCAACACCTTACTAACTGTGCTAACCAGACTGTGCATATCAAACACACAATTTATCAGAGATTTAAGTGAATAAGCTATAGTGTCCAAGGTACAAAACATAATATATTCTATGGGGTGTCATAAGCAAGTCATTAGAATACTTTCCTACTAAATTTACAAGACATAATCATTCAATATTTTAGTAAACAAAGAGAAAATAAAGCTTTCTATTGGGTTTCACTAAAAAAGTCCATTGGAAGACTTGAATATTGTTGTTAAAAGACATAGGCATTCATATTATAGAGCCACAAACCACACTAGTAAAATAAAAACATGATAACATGAGATTCGAACCAATGACAGTCTTAATTTGATAGTGCAAACCCAACACCTTACTAACTGTGCTAACCAGACTGTGCATACCAGACACACAATTTATCAGAGATTTAAGTGAATAAGCTACAGTGTCCAAGGTACTAAACATAATATATTCTATGGGGTGTCATAAGCAAGTCATTAGAATACTTTCCTACTAAATTTATAAGACATAAGCATTCAATATTTGAGAAAACAAAGAGAAAATAAAGCTATCTATTGGGTTTCACTAAAAAGTCCATTGGAAGACTTGACTATTGTTGTTAAAAGACATAGGCATTCATATTATAGAGCCACAAACCACACTTGTATAATAAAAACATGATAACATGGGATTCGAACCAATGACAGTCTTAATTTGATAGTGCAAACCCAACACCTTACTAACTGTGCTAACCCAACTGTGCATACCAGAAACACAATTTATCAGAGATTTAAGTGAATAAGCTACAGTGTCCAAGGTACTAAACATAATTTATTCTATGGAATGTCATAAGCAAGTCATTAGAATACTTTCCTACTAAATTTATAAGACATAAGCATTCAATATTTGAGTAAACAAAAAGAAAATAAAGCTATCTATTGGGTTTCACTAAAAAAGTCCATTGGAAGACTTGACTATTGTTGTTAAAAGACATAGGCATTCATATTATAGAGCCACAAACCACACTAGTAAAATAAAAACATGATAACATGGGATTCGAACCAATGACAGTCTTAATTTGATAGTGCAAACCCAACACCTTTCTAAATGTGCTAACCAGACTGTGCATATCAGATACACAATTTATCAGAGATTTAAGTGAATAAGCTACAGTGTCCAAGGTACAAAACATAATATATTCTATGGGGTCTCATAAGCAAGTCATTAGAATACTTTCCTACTAAATTTATAAGACATAAGCATTCAATATTTGAGTAAACAAAGAGAAAATAAAGCTATCTATTGGGTTTCACTAAAAAGTCCATTGGAAGACTTTACTATTGTTGTTAAAAGACATAGGCATACATAATATAGAGCCACAAACCACACTTGTATAATAAAAACATGATAACATGGGATTCGAACCAATGACAGTCTTAATTTGATAGTGCAAACCCAACACCTTACTAACTGTACTAACCAGACTGTGCATACCAGAAACACAATTCATCAGAGATTTAAGTGAATAAGCTACAGTGTCCAAGGTACTAAACATAATATATTCTATGGGGTGTCATAAGCAAGTCATTAGAATACTTTCCTACTAAATTTATAAGACATAAGCATTCAATATTTGAGTAAAAAAAGAGAAAATAAAGCTATCTATTGGGTTTCACTAAAAAGTCCATTGGAAGACTTTACTATTGTTGTTAGAAGACATAGGTATTCATATTATAGAGCCACAAACCACACTAGTAAAATTAAAACATGATAACATGAGATTCGAACCAATGACAGTATTAATTTGATAGTGCAACCCCAACATCTTACTAACTGTGCTAACCAGACTGTACATACCAGAAACACAATTTATCGGAGATTTAAGTGAATAAGCTACAGTGTCCAAGGTACTAAACATAATATATTCTCTGGGGTGTCATAAGCAAGTCATTAGAATACTTTCCTACTAAATTTATAAGACATAAGCATTCAATATTTGAGTAAACAAAGAGAAAATAAAGCTTTCTATTGGGTTTCACTAAAAAGTCCATTGGAAGACTTGACTATTGTTGTTAAAAGACATAGGCATTCATATTATAGAGCCACAAACCACACTAGTAAAATAAAAACATGAAAACATGGGATTCGAACTAATGACAGTCTTAATTTGATAGTGCAAACCCAACACCTTACTAACTGTGCTAACCAGAATGTGCATACTGGAAACTCAATTTAACAGAGATTTAAGTGAATAAGCTACAGTGTCCAAGATACTAAACATAATATATTCTATGGGGTGTCATAAGCAAGTAATTAGAATACTTTCCTACTACAATTATAAAATATAAGCATTCAATATTTGAGTAAACAAAAAGAAAATAAAGCTATCTATTGGGTTTCACTAAAAAGTCCATTGGAAGACTTGACTATTGTTGTTAAAAGACATAGGCATTCATATTATAGAGCCACAAACCACACTAGTAAAATAAAAACATGATAACATAGGATTTGAACCAATGACAGTCTTAATTTGATAGTGCAAAACCAACACCTTACTAACTGTGCTAACCAGACTGTGCATATCAAACACACAATTTATCAGAGATTTAAGTGAATAAGCTATAGTGTCCAAGGTACAAAACATAATATATTCTATGGGGTGTCATAAGCAAGTCATTAGAATACTTTCCTACTAAATTTACAAGACATAATCATTCAATATTTTAGTAAACAAAGAGAAAATAAAGCTTTCTATTGGGTTTCACTAAAAAAGTCCATTGGAAGACTTGAATATTGTTGTTAAAAGACATAGGCATTCATATTATAGAGCCACAAACCACACTAGTAAAATAAAAACATGATAACATGAGATTCGAACCAATGACAGTCTTAATTTGATAGTGCAAACCCAACACCTTACTAACTGTGCTAACCAGACTGTGCATACCAGACACACAATTTATCAGAGATTTAAGTGAATAAGCTACAGTGTCCAAGGTACTAAACATAATATATTCTATGGGGTGTCATAAGCAAGTCATTAGAATACTTTCCTACTAAATTTATAAGACATAAGCATTCAATATTTGAGAAAACAAAGAGAAAATAAAGCTATCTATTGGGTTTCACTAAAAAGTCCATTGGAAGACTTGACTATTGTTGTTAAAAGACATAGGCATTCATATTATAGAGCCACAAACCACACTTGTATAATAAAAACATGATAACATGGGATTCGAACCAATGACAGTCTTAATTTGATAGTGCAAACCCAACACCTTACTAACTGTGCTAACCCAACTGTGCATACCAGAAACACAATTTATCAGAGATTTAAGTGAATAAGCTACAGTGTCCAAGGTACTAAACATAATTTATTCTATGGAATGTCATAAGCAAGTCATTAGAATACTTTCCTACTAAATTTATAAGACATAAGCATTCAATATTTGAGTAAACAAAGAGAAAATAAAGCTATCTATTGGGTTTCACTAAAAAGTCCATTGGAAGACTTGACTATTGTTGTTAAAAGACATAGGCATTCATATTATAGAGCCACAAACCACACTTGTATAATAAAAACATGATAACATGGGATTCGAAACAATGACAGTCTTAATTTGATAGTGCAAACCCAACACCTTACTAACTGTGCTAACCAGACTGTGCATACCAGAAGCACAATTTATCAGAGATTTAAGTGAATAAGCTACAGTGTCCAAGGTACTAAACATAATATATTCTATGGGGTGTCATAAGCAAGTAATTAGAATACTTTCCTACTACAATTATAAAATATAAGCATTCAATATTTGAGTAAACAAAGAGAAAATAAAGCTATCTATTGGGTTTCACTAAAAAGTCCATTGGAAGACGTGACTATTGTTGTTAAAAGACATAGGCATTCATATTATAGAGCCACAAACCACACTAGTAAAATAAAAACATGAGAACATGGGATTCGAACCAATGACAGTCTTAATTTGATAGTGCAAACCAAACACCTTACTAACTGTGCTAACCATAACGTGCATAACATATACACAATTTATCAGAGATTTAAGCGAATAAGCTACAGTGTCCAAGGTACTAAACATAATATATTCTATGGGGTGTCATAAGCAAGTCATTAGAATACTTTCCTACTAAATTTACAAGACATAAGCATTCAATATTTTAGTAACAAAGAGAAAATAAAGCTATCTATTGGGTTTCACTAAAAAGTCCATTGGAAGACTTGACTATTGTTGTTAAAAGACATAGGCATTCATATTATAGAGCCACAAACCACACTAGTATAATAAAATCGTGATAACATGGGATTTGAACCAATGACAGTCTTAATTTGATAGTGCAAACCCAACACCTTACTAACTGTGCTAACCAGACTGTGCATACCATAAACGCAATTTATCAGAGATTTAAGTGAATAAGCTACAGTGTCCAAGGTACTAAACATAATATATTCTATGGGGTGTCATAAGCAAGTCATTAGAATACTTTCCTACTAAATTTATAAGACATAAGCATTCAATATTTTAGTAAACAAAGAGAAAATAAAGCTATCTATAGGGATTCACTAAAAAAGTCCATTGGAAGACTTGACTATTGTTGTTAAAAGACATAGGCATTCATATTATAGAGCCACAAACCACACTAGTAAAATAAAAACATGATAACATGGGATTCGAACCAATGACAGTCTTAATTTGATAGTGCAAACCCAACACCTTACTAACTGTGCTAACCAGACTGTGCATATCAGACACACAATTTATCAGAGATTTAAGTGAATAAGCTACAGTGTCCAAGGTACTAAACATAATATATTCTATGGGGTGTCATAAGTAAGTCATTAGAATACTTTCCTACTAAATTTATAAGACATAAGCATTCAATATTTGAGTAAACAAAGAGAAAATAAAGCTATCTATTGTGTTTCACTAAAAAGTTCATTGGAAGACTTGACTATTGTTGTTAAAAGACATAGGCATTCATATTATAGAGCCACAAACCACACTAGTAAAATAAAAACATGATAACATGGGATTCAAACCAATGAAAGTCTTAGTTTGATAGTGCAAACCCAACACCTTACTAACTGTGCTAACCAGACTGTGCATACCAGACACACAATTTATCAGAGATTTAAGTGAATAAGCTACAGTGTCCAAGGTACTAAACATAATATATTCTATGGGGTGTCATAAGCAAATCATTAGAATACTTTCCTACTAAATTTATAAGACATAAGCATTCAATATTTTAGTAAACAAAGAGAAAATAAAGCTATCTATTGGGTTTCACTAAAAAAGTCCATTGGAAGACTTGACTATTGTTGTTAAAAGACATAGGCATTCATATTATAGAGCCACAAACCACACTAGTAAAATAAAAACATGATAACATAGGATTTGAACCAATGACAGTCTTAATTTGATAGTGCAAAACCAACACCTTACTAACTGTGCTAACCAGACTGTGCATATCAAACACACAATTTATCAGAGATTTAAGTGAATAAGCTATAGTGTCCAAGGTACAAAACATAATATATTCTATGGGGTGTCATAAGCAAGTCATTAGAATACTTTCCTACTAAATTTACAAGACATAATCATTCAATATTTTAGTAAACAAAGAGAAAATAAAGCTTTCTATTGGGTTTCACTAAAAAAGTCCATTGGAAGACTTGAATATTGTTGTTAAAAGACATAGGCATTCATATTATAGAGCCACAAACCACACTAGTAAAATAAAAACATGATAACATGAGATTCGAACCAATGACAGTCTTAATTTGATAGTGCAAACCCAACACCTTACTAACTGTGCTAACCAGACTGTGCATACCAGACACACAATTTATCAGAGATTTAAGTGAATAAGCTACAGTGTCCAAGGTACTAAACATAATATATTCTATGGGGTGTCATAAGCAAGTCATTAGAATACTTTCCTACTAAATTTATAAGACATAAGCATTCAATATTTGAGAAAACAAAGAGAAAATAAAGCTATCTATTGGGTTTCACTAAAAAGTCCATTGGAAGACTTGACTATTGTTGTTAAAAGACATAGGCATTCATATTATAGAGCCACAAACCACACTTGTATAATAAAAACATGATAACATGGGATTCGAACCAATGACAGTCTTAATTTGATAGTGCAAACCCAACACCTTACTAACTGTGCTAACCCAACTGTGCATACCAGAAACACAATTTATCAGAGATTTAAGTGAATAAGCTACAGTGTCCAAGGTACTAAACATAATTTATTCTATGGAATGTCATAAGCAAGTCATTAGAATACTTTCCTACTAAATTTATAAGACATAAGCATTCAATATTTGAGTAAACAAAAAGAAAATAAAGCTATCTATTGGGTTTCACTAAAAAAGTCCATTGGAAGACTTGACTATTGTTGTTAAAAGACATAGGCATTCATATTATAGAGCCACAAACCACACTAGTAAAATAAAAACATGATAACATGGGATTCGAACCAATGACAGTCTTAATTTGATAGTGCAAACCCAACACCTTTCTAAATGTGCTAACCAGACTGTGCATATCAGATACACAATTTATCAGAGATTTAAGTGAATAAGCTACAGTGTCCAAGGTACAAAACATAATATATTCTATGGGGTCTCATAAGCAAGTCATTAGAATACTTTCCTACTAAATTTATAAGACATAAGCATTCAATATTTGAGTAAACAAAGAGAAAATAAAGCTATCTATTGGGTTTCACTAAAAAGTCCATTGGAAGACTTTACTATTGTTGTTAAAAGACATAGGCATACATAATATAGAGCCACAAACCACACTTGTATAATAAAAACATGATAACATGGGATTCGAACCAATGACAGTCTTAATTTGATAGTGCAAACCCAACACCTTACTAACTGTACTAACCAGACTGTGCATACCAGAAACACAATTCATCAGAGATTTAAGTGAATAAGCTACAGTGTCCAAGGTACTAAACATAATATATTCTATGGGGTGTCATAAGCAAGTCATTAGAATACTTTCCTACTAAATTTATAAGACATAAGCATTCAATATTTGAGTAAAAAAAGAGAAAATAAAGCTATCTATTGGGTTTCACTAAAAAGTCCATTGGAAGACTTTACTATTGTTGTTAGAAGACATAGGTATTCATATTATAGAGCCACAAACCACACTAGTAAAATTAAAACATGATAACATGAGATTCGAACCAATGACAGTATTAATTTGATAGTGCAACCCCAACATCTTACTAACTGTGCTAACCAGACTGTACATACCAGAAACACAATTTATCGGAGATTTAAGTGAATAAGCTACAGTGTCCAAGGTACTAAACATAATATATTCTCTGGGGTGTCATAAGCAAGTCATTAGAATACTTTCCTACTAAATTTATAAGACATAAGCATTCAATATTTGAGTAAACAAAGAGAAAATAAAGCTTTCTATTGGGTTTCACTAAAAAGTCCATTGGAAGACTTGACTATTGTTGTTAAAAGACATAGGCATTCATATTATAGAGCCACAAACCACACTAGTAAAATAAAAACATGAAAACATGGGATTCGAACTAATGACAGTCTTAATTTGATAGTGCAAACCCAACACCTTACTAACTGTGCTAACCAGAATGTGCATACTGGAAACTCAATTTAACAGAGATTTAAGTGAATAAGCTACAGTGTCCAAGATACTAAACATAATATATTCTATGGGGTGTCATAAGCAAGTAATTAGAATACTTTCCTACTACAATTATAAAATATAAGCATTCAATATTTGAGTAAACAAAAAGAAAATAAAGCTATCTATTGGGTTTCACTAAAAAGTCCATTGGAAGACTTGACTATTGTTGTTAAAAGACATAGGCATTCATATTATAGAGCCACAAACCACACTAGTAAAATAAAAACATGATAACATAGGATTTGAACCAATGACAGTCTTAATTTGATAGTGCAAAACCAACACCTTACTAACTGTGCTAACCAGACTGTGCATATCAAACACACAATTTATCAGAGATTTAAGTGAATAAGCTATAGTGTCCAAGGTACAAAACATAATATATTCTATGGGGTGTCATAAGCAAGTCATTAGAATACTTTCCTACTAAATTTACAAGACATAATCATTCAATATTTTAGTAAACAAAGAGAAAATAAAGCTTTCTATTGGGTTTCACTAAAAAAGTCCATTGGAAGACTTGAATATTGTTGTTAAAAGACATAGGCATTCATATTATAGAGCCACAAACCACACTAGTAAAATAAAAACATGATAACATGAGATTCGAACCAATGACAGTCTTAATTTGATAGTGCAAACCCAACACCTTACTAACTGTGCTAACCAGACTGTGCATACCAGACACACAATTTATCAGAGATTTAAGTGAATAAGCTACAGTGTCCAAGGTACTAAACATAATATATTCTATGGGGTGTCATAAGCAAGTCATTAGAATACTTTCCTACTAAATTTATAAGACATAAGCATTCAATATTTGAGAAAACAAAGAGAAAATAAAGCTATCTATTGGGTTTCACTAAAAAGTCCATTGGAAGACTTGACTATTGTTGTTAAAAGACATAGGCATTCATATTATAGAGCCACAAACCACACTTGTATAATAAAAACATGATAACATGGGATTCGAACCAATGACAGTCTTAATTTGATAGTGCAAACCCAACACCTTACTAACTGTGCTAACCCAACTGTGCATACCAGAAACACAATTTATCAGAGATTTAAGTGAATAAGCTACAGTGTCCAAGGTACTAAACATAATTTATTCTATGGAATGTCATAAGCAAGTCATTAGAATACTTTCCTACTAAATTTATAAGACATAAGCATTCAATATTTGAGTAAACAAAAAGAAAATAAAGCTATCTATTGGGTTTCACTAAAAAAGTCCATTGGAAGACTTGACTATTGTTGTTAAAAGACATAGGCATTCATATTATAGAGCCACAAACCACACTAGTAAAATAAAAACATGATAACATGGGATTCGAACCAATGACAGTCTTAATTTGATAGTGCAAACCCAACACCTTTCTAAATGTGCTAACCAGACTGTGCATATCAGATACACAATTTATCAGAGATTTAAGTGAATAAGCTACAGTGTCCAAGGTACAAAACATAATATATTCTATGGGGTCTCATAAGCAAGTCATTAGAATACTTTCCTACTAAATTTATAAGACATAAGCATTCAATATTTGAGTAAACAAAGAGAAAATAAAGCTATCTATTGGGTTTCACTAAAAAGTCCATTGGAAGACTTTACTATTGTTGTTAAAAGACATAGGCATACATAATATAGAGCCACAAACCACACTTGTATAATAAAAACATGATAACATGGGATTCGAACCAATGACAGTCTTAATTTGATAGTGCAAACCCAACACCTTACTAACTGTACTAACCAGACTGTGCATACCAGAAACACAATTCATCAGAGATTTAAGTGAATAAGCTACAGTGTCCAAGGTACTAAACATAATATATTCTATGGGGTGTCATAAGCAAGTCATTAGAATACTTTCCTACTAAATTTATAAGACATAAGCATTCAATATTTGAGTAAAAAAAGAGAAAATAAAGCTATCTATTGGGTTTCACTAAAAAGTCCATTGGAAGACTTTACTATTGTTGTTAGAAGACATAGGTATTCATATTATAGAGCCACAAACCACACTAGTAAAATTAAAACATGATAACATGAGATTCGAACCAATGACAGTATTAATTTGATAGTGCAACCCCAACATCTTACTAACTGTGCTAACCAGACTGTACATACCAGAAACACAATTTATCGGAGATTTAAGTGAATAAGCTACAGTGTCCAAGGTACTAAACATAATATATTCTCTGGGGTGTCATAAGCAAGTCATTAGAATACTTTCCTACTAAATTTATAAGACATAAGCATTCAATATTTGAGTAAACAAAGAGAAAATAAAGCTTTCTATTGGGTTTCACTAAAAAGTCCATTGGAAGACTTGACTATTGTTGTTAAAAGACATAGGCATTCATATTATAGAGCCACAAACCACACTAGTAAAATAAAAACATGAAAACATGGGATTCGAACTAATGACAGTCTTAATTTGATAGTGCAAACCCAACACCTTACTAACTGTGCTAACCAGAATGTGCATACTGGAAACTCAATTTAACAGAGATTTAAGTGAATAAGCTACAGTGTCCAAGATACTAAACATAATATATTCTATGGGGTGTCATAAGCAAGTAATTAGAATACTTTCCTACTACAATTATAAAATATAAGCATTCAATATTTGAGTAAACAAAAAGAAAATAAAGCTATCTATTGGGTTTCACTAAAAAGTCCATTGGAAGACTTGACTATTGTTGTTAAAAGACATAGGCATTCATATTATAGAGCCACAAACCACACTAGTAAAATAAAAACATGATAACATAGGATTTGAACCAATGACAGTCTTAATTTGATAGTGCAAACCCAACACCTTACTAACTGTGCTAAACAGAGTGTGCATACCAGACACACAATTTATCAGAGATTTAAGTGAATAAGCTACAGTGTCCAAGGTACTAAACATAATATATTCTATGGGGTGTCATAAGCAAATCATTAGAATACTTTCCTACTAAATTTATAAGACATAAGCATTCAATATTTGAGTAAACAAAGAGAAAATAAAGCTATCTATTGGGTTTCACTAAAAAGTCCATTGGAAGACTTGACTATTGTTGTTAAAAGACATAGGCATTCATATTATAGAGCCACAAACCACACTAGTAAAATAAAAACATGATAACATGAGATTCGAACCAATGGCAGTCTTAATTTGATAGTGCAAACCCAACACCTTACTAACTGTGCTAACCAGACTGTGCATACCAGACACACAATTTATCAGAGATTTAAGTGAACAAGCTACAGTGTCCAAGGTACTAAACATAATATATTCTATGGGGTGTCATAAGCAAGTCATTAGAATACTTTCCTACTAAATTTATAAGACATAAGCATTCAATATTTGAGTAAACAAAGAGAAAATAAAGCTATCTATTGGGTTTCACTAAAAAGTCCATTGGAAGACTTGACTATTGTTGTTAAAAGACATAGGCATTCATATTATAGAGCCACAAACCACACTTGTATAATAAAAACATGATATCATGGGATTCGAACCAATGACAGTCTTAATTTGATAGTGCAAACCCAACACCTTACTAACTGTGCTAACCAGACTGTGCATACCAGAAACACAATTTATCAGAGATTTAAGTGAATAAGCTACAGTGTCCAAGGTACTAAACATAATATATTCTATGGGGTGTCATAAGCAAGTCATTAGAATACTTTCCTACTAAATTTATAAGACATAAGCATTCAATATTTGAGTAAACAAAAAGAAAATAAAGCTATCTATTGGGTTTCACTAAAAAGTCCATTGAAAGACTTGACTATTGTTGTTAAAAGACATAGGCATTCATATTATAGAGCCACAAACCACACTAGTAAAATAAAAACATGATAACATGGGATTCAAACCAATGACAGTCTTAATTTGATAGTGCAAACCCAACACCTTACTAACTGTGCTAACCAGACTGTGCATACCAGAAACACAATTTATCAGAGATTTAAGTGAATAAGCTACAGTGTCCAAGATACTAAACATAATATATTCTATGGGGTGTCATAAGCAAGTAATTAGAATACTTTCCTACTAAATTTATAAGACATAAGCATTCAATATTTGAGTAAAAAAAGAGAAAATAAAGCTATCTATTGGGTTTCACTAAAAAGTCCATTGGAAGACTTTACTATTGTTGTTAGAAGACATAGGTATTCATATTATAGAGCCACAAACCACACTAGTAAAATTAAAACATGATAACATGAGATTCGAACCAATGACAGTATTAATTTTATAGTGCAACCCCAACACCTTACTAACTGTGCTAACCAGACTGTGCATACCAGAAACACAATTTATCGGAGATTTAAGTGAATAAGCTACAGTGTCCAAGGTACTAAACATAATATATTCTATGGGGTGTCATAAGCAAGTCATTAGAATACTTTCCTACTAAATTTATAAGACATAAGCATTCAATATTTGAGTAAACAAAAAGAAAATAAAGCTATCTATTGGGTTTCACTAAAAAGTCCATTGAAAGACTTGACTATTGTTGTTAAAAGACATAGGCATTCATATTATAGAGCCACAAACCACACTAGTAAAATAAAAACATGATAACATGGGATTTAAACCAATGACAGTCTTAATTTGATAGTGCAAACCCAACACCTTACTAACTGTGCTAACCAGACTGTGCATACCATAAACACAATTTATCAGAGATTTAAGTGAATAAGCTACAGTGTCCAAGATACTAAACATAATATATTCTATGGGGTGTCATAAGCAAGTCATTAGAATACTTTCCTACTACAATTATAAAATATAAGCATTCAATATTTGAGTAAACAAAAAGAAAATAAAGCTATCTATTGGGTTTCACTAAAAAGTCCATTGGAAGACTTGACTATTGTTGTTAAAAGACATAGGCATTCATATTATAGAGCCACAAACCACACTAGTAAAATAAAAACATGATAACATAGGATTTGAACCAATGACAGTCTTAATTTGATAGTGCAAACCCAACACCTTACTAACTGTGCTAAACAGAGTGTGCATACCAGAAGCACAATTTATCAGAGATTTAAGTGAATAAGCTACAGTGTCCAAGGTACTAAACATAATATATTCTATGGGGTGTCATAAGCAAGTCATTAGAATACTTTCCTACTAAATTTATAAGACATAAGCATTCAATATTTGAGTAAACAAAAAGAAAATAAAGCTATCTATTGGGTTTCACTAAAAAGTCCATTGGAAGACTTGACTATTGTTGTTAAAAGACATAGGCATTCATATTATAGAGCCACAAACCACACTTGTATAATAAAAACATGATATTCGAAACAATGACAGTCTTAATTTGATAGTGCAAACCCAACACCTTACTAACTGTGCTAACCAGACTGTGCATACCAGAAGCACAATTTATCAGAGATTTAAGTGAATAAGCTACAGTGTCCAAGGTACTAAACATAATATATTCTATGGGGTGTCATAAGCAAGTCATTAGAATACTTTCCTACTAAATTTATAAGACATAAGCATTCAATATTTGAGTAAACAAAAAGAAAATAAAGCTATCTATTGGGTTTCACTAAAAAGTCCATTGAAAGAATTGACTATTGTTGTTAAAAGACATAGGCATTCATATTATAGAGCCACAAACCACACTAGTAAAATAAAAACATGATAACATGGGATTCAAACCAATGACAGTCTTAATTTGATAGTGCAAACCCAACACCTTACTAACTGTGCTAACCAGACTGTACATACCAGAAACACAATTTATCAGAGATTTAAGTGAATAAGCTACAGTGTCCAAGGTACTAAACATAATATATTCTATGGGGTGTCATAAGTAAGTCATTAGAATACTTTCCTACTAAATTTATAAGACATAAGCATTCAATATTTGAGTAAACAAAGAGAAAATAAAGCTATCTATTGTGTTTCACTAAAAAGTTCATTAGAAGACTTGACTATTGTTGTTAAAAGACATAGGCATTCATATTATAGAGCCACAAACCACACTTGTATAATAAAAACATGATAACATGGGATTCGAACCAATGACAGTCTTAATTTGATAGTGCAAACCCAACACCTTACTAACTGTGCTAACCAGACTGTGCATACCAGAGACACAATTTATCAGAGATTTAAGTGAATAAGCTACAGTGTCCAAGGTACTAAACATAATATATTCTATGGGGTGTCATAAGCAAGTCATTAGAATACTTTCCTACTAAATTTATAAGACATAAGCATTCAATATTTGAGTAAACAAAAAGAAAATAAAGCTATCTATTGGGTTTCACTAAAAAGTCAATTGGAAGACTTGACTATTGTTGTTAAAAGACATAGGCATTCATATTATAGAGCCACAAACCACACTAGTAAAATAAAAACACGATAACATGGGATTCGAACCAATGACAGTCTTAATTTGATAGTGCAAACCCAACACCTTACTAACTGTGCTAACCATACCGTGCATACGAGATACACAATTTATCAGAGATTTAAGTGAATAAGCTACAGTGTCCAAGGTACTAAACATAATATATTCTATGGGGTGTCATAAGCAAGTCATTAGAATACTTTCCTACTAAATTTACAAGACATAATCATTCAATATTTTAGTAAACAAAGAGAAAATAAAGCTTTCTATTGGGTTTCACTAAAAAAGTCCATTGGAAGACTTGAATATTGTTGTTAGAAGACATAGGTATTCATATTATAGAGCCACAAACCACACTAGTAAAATTAAAACATGATAACATGAGATTCGAACCAATGACAGTATTAATTTGATAGTGCAACCCCAACACCTTACTAACTGTGCTAACCAGACTGTGCATACCAGAAACACAATTTATCGGAGATTTAAGTGAATAAGCTACAGTGTCCAAGGTACTAAACATAATATATTCTCTGGGGTGTCATAAGCAAGTCATTAGAATACTTTCCTACTAAATTTATAAGACATAAGCATTCAATATTTGAGTAAACAAAGAGAAAATAAAGCTATCTATTGGGTTTCACTAAAAAGTCCATTGGAAGACTTGACTATTGTTGTTAAAAGACATAGGCATTCATATTATAGAGCCACAAACCACACTAGTAAAATAAAAACATGGGATTCGAACTAATGACAGTCTTAATTTGATAGTGCAAACCCAACACCTTACTAACTGTGCTAACCAGACTGTGCATACTGGAATCTCAATTTAACAGAGATTTAAGTGAATAAGCTACAGTGTCCAAGATACTAAACATAATATATTCTATGGGGTGTCATAAGCAAGTAATTAGAATACTTTCCTACTACAATTATAAAATATAAGCATTCAATATTTGAGTAAACAAAAAGAAAATAAAGCTACCTATTGGGTTTCACTAAAAAGTCCATTGGAAGACTTGACTATTGTTGTTAAAAGACATAGGCATTCATATTATAGAGCCACAAACCACACTAGTAAAATAAAAACATGATAACATAGGATTTGAACCAATGACAGTCTTAATTTGATAGTGCAAACCCAACACCTTACTAACTGTGCTAAACAGAGTGTGCATACCAGACACACAATTTATCAGAGATTTAAGTGAATAAGCTACAGTGTCCAAGGTACTAAACATAATATATTCTATGGGGTGTCATAAGCAAATCATTAGAATACTTTCCTACTAAATTTATAAGACATAAGCATTCAATATTTGAGTAAACAAAGAGAAAATAAAGCTATCTATTGGGTTTCACTAAAAAGTCCATTGGAAGACTTGACTATTGTTGTTAAAAGACATAGGCATTCATATTATAGAGCCACAAACCACACTAGTAAAATAAAAACATGATAACATGAGATTCGAACCAATGGCAGTCTTAATTTGATAGTGCAAACCCAACACCTTACTAACTGTGCTAACCAGACTGTGCATACCAGACACACAATTTATCAGAGATTTAAGTGAACAAGCTACAGTGTCCAAGGTACTAAACATAATATATTCTATGGGGTGTCATAAGCAAGTCATTAGAATACTTTCCTACTAAATTTATAAGACATAAGCATTCAATATTTGAGTAAACAAAGAGAAAATAAAGCTATCTATTGGGTTTCACTAAAAAGTCCATTGGAAGACTTGACTATTGTTGTTAAAAGACATAGGCATTCATATTATAGAGCCACAAACCACACTTGTATAATAAAAACATGATATCATGGGATTCGAACCAATGACAGTCTTAATTTGATAGTGCAAACCCAACACCTTACTAACTGTGCTAACCAGACTGTGCATACCAGAAACACAATTTATCAGAGATTTAAGTGAATAAGCTACAGTGTCCAAGGTACTAAACATAATATATTCTATGGGGTGTCATAAGCAAGTCATTAGAATACTTTCCTACTAAATTTATAAGACATAAGCATTCAATATTTGAGTAAACAAAAAGAAAATAAAGCTATCTATTGGGTTTCACTAAAAAGTCCATTGAAAGACTTGACTATTGTTGTTAAAAGACATAGGCATTCATATTATAGAGCCACAAACCACACTAGTAAAATAAAAACATGATAACATGGGATTCAAACCAATGACAGTCTTAATTTGATAGTGCAAACCCAACACCTTACTAACTGTGCTAACCAGACTGTGCATACCAGAAACACAATTTATCAGAGATTTAAGTGAATAAGCTACAGTGTCCAAGATACTAAACATAATATATTCTATGGGGTGTCATAAGCAAGTAATTAGAATACTTTCCTACTAAATTTATAAGACATAAGCATTCAATATTTGAGTAAAAAAAGAGAAAATAAAGCTATCTATTGGGTTTCACTAAAAAGTCCATTGGAAGACTTTACTATTGTTGTTAGAAGACATAGGTATTCATATTATAGAGCCACAAACCACACTAGTAAAATTAAAACATGATAACATGAGATTCGAACCAATGACAGTATTAATTTTATAGTGCAACCCCAACACCTTACTAACTGTGCTAACCAGACTGTGCATACCAGAAACACAATTTATCGGAGATTTAAGTGAATAAGCTACAGTGTCCAAGGTACTAAACATAATATATTCTATGGGGTGTCATAAGCAAGTAATTAGAATACTTTCCTACTACAATTATAAAATATAAGCATTCAATATTTGAGTAAACAAAAAGAAAATAAAGCTACCTATTGGGTTTCACTAAAAAGTCCATTGGAAGACTTGACTATTGTTGTTAAAAGACATAGGCATTCATATTATAGAGCCACAAACCACACTAGTAAAATAAAAACATGATAACATAGGATTTGAACCAATGACAGTCTTAATTTGATAGTGCAAACCCAACACCTTACTAACTGTGCTAAACAGAGTGTGCATACCAGACACACAATTTATCAGAGATTTAAGTGAATAAGCTACAGTGTCCAAGGTACTAAACATAATATATTCTATGGGGTGTCATAAGCAAATCATTAGAATACTTTCCTACTAAATTTATAAGACATAAGCATTCAATATTTGAGTAAACAAAGAGAAAATAAAGCTATCTATTGGGTTTCACTAAAAAGTCCATTGGAAGACTTGACTATTGTTGTTAAAAGACATAGGCATTCATATTATAGAGCCACAAACCACACTAGTAAAATAAAAACATGATAACATGAGATTCGAACCAATGGCAGTCTTAATTTGATAGTGCAAACCCAACACCTTACTAACTGTGCTAACCAGACTGTGCATACCAGACACACAATTTATCAGAGATTTAAGTGAACAAGCTACAGTGTCCAAGGTACTAAACATAATATATTCTATGGGGTGTCATAAGCAAGTCATTAGAATACTTTCCTACTAAATTTATAAGACATAAGCATTCAATATTTGAGTAAACAAAGAGAAAATAAAGCTATCTATTGGGTTTCACTAAAAAGTCCATTGGAAGACTTGACTATTGTTGTTAAAAGACATAGGCATTCATATTATAGAGCCACAAACCACACTTGTATAATAAAAACATGATATCATGGGATTCGAACCAATGACAGTCTTAATTTGATAGTGCAAACCCAACACCTTACTAACTGTGCTAACCAGACTGTGCATACCAGAAACACAATTTATCAGAGATTTAAGTGAATAAGCTACAGTGTCCAAGGTACTAAACATAATATATTCTATGGGGTGTCATAAGCAAGTCATTAGAATACTTTCCTACTAAATTTATAAGACATAAGCATTCAATATTTGAGTAAACAAAAAGAAAATAAAGCTATCTATTGGGTTTCACTAAAAAGTCCATTGAAAGACTTGACTATTGTTGTTAAAAGACATAGGCATTCATATTATAGAGCCACAAACCACACTAGTAAAATAAAAACATGATAACATGGGATTCAAACCAATGACAGTCTTAATTTGATAGTGCAAACCCAACACTTTACTAACTGTGCTAACTAGACTGTGCATACCAGAAACACAATTTATCAGAGATTTAAGTGAATAAGCTACAGTGTCCAAGATACTAAACATAATATATTCTATGGGGTGTCATAAGCAAGTAATTAGAATACTTTCCTACTAAATTTATAAGACATAAGCATTCAATATTTGAGTAAAAAAAGAGAAAATAAAGCTATCTATTTGGTTTCACTAAAAAGTCCATTGGAAGACTTTACTATTGTTGTTAGAAGACATAGGTATTCATATTATAGAGCCACAAACCACACTAGTAAAATTAAAACATGATAACATGAGATTCGAACCAATGACAGTATTAATTTTATAGTGCAACCCCAACACCTTACTAACTGTGCTAACCAGACTGTGCATACCAGAAACACAATTTATCGGAGATTTAAGTGAATAAGCTACAGTGTCCAAGGTACTAAACATAATATATTCTATGGGGTGTCATAAGCAAGTCATTAGAATACTTTCCTACTAAATTTATAAGACATAAGCATTCAATATTTGAGTAAACAAAGAGAAAATAAAGCTATCTATTGGGTTTCACTAAAAAGTCCATTGGAAGACTTGACTATTGTTGTTAAAAGACATAGGCATTCATATTATAGAGCCACAAACCACACTAGTAAAATAAAAACATGATAACATGAGATTCGAACCAATGGCAGTCTTAATTTGATAGTGCAAACCCAACACCTTACTAACTGTGCTAACCAGACTGTGCATACCAGACACACAATTTATCAGAGATTTAAGTTAACAAGCTACAGTGTCCAAGGTACTAAACATAATATATTCTATGGGGTGTCATAAGCAAGTCATTAGAATACTTTCCTACTAAATTTATAAGACATAAGCATTCAATATTTGAGTAAACAAAGAGAAAATAAAGCTATCTATTGGGTTTCACTAAAAAGTCCATTGGAAGACTTGACTATTGTTGTTAAAAGACATAGGCATTCATATTATAGAGCCACAAACCACACTTGTATAATAAAAACATGATATCATGGGATTCGAACCAATGACAGTCTTAATTTGATAGTGCAAACCCAACACCTTACTAACTGTGCTAACCAGACTGTGCATACCAGAAACACAATTTATCAGAGATTTAAGTGAATAAGCTACAGTGTCCAAGGTACTAAACATAATATATTCTATGGGGTGTCATAAGCAAGTCATTAGAATACTTTCCTACTAAATTTATAAGACATAAGCATTCAATATTTGAGTAAACAAAAAGAAAATAAAGCTATCTATTGGGTTTCACTAAAAAGTCCATTGAAAGACTTGACTATTGTTGTTAAAAGACATAGGCATTCATATTATAGAGCCACAAACCACACTAGTAAAATAAAAACATGATAACATGGGATTCAAACCAATGACAGTCTTAATTTGATAGTGCAAACCCAACACCTTACTAACTGTGCTAACCAGACTGTGCATACCAGAAACACAATTTATCAGAGATTTAAGTGAATAAGCTACAGTGTCCAAGATACTAAACATAATATATTCTATGGGGTGTCATAAGCAAGTAATTAGAATACTTTCCTACTAAATTTATAAGACATAAGCATTCAATATTTGAGTAAAAAAAGAGAAAATAAAGCTATCTATTGGGTTTCACTAAAAAGTCCATTGGAAGACTTTACTATTGTTGTTAGAAGACATAGGTATTCATATTATAGAGCCACAAACCACACTAGTAAAATTAAAACATGATAACATGAGATTCGAACCAATGACAGTATTAATTTTATAGTGCAACCCCAAAACCTTACTAACTGTGCTAACCAGACTGTGCATACCAGAAACACAATTTATCGGAGATTTAAGTGAATAAGCTACAGTGTCCAAGGTACTAAACATAATATATTCTATGGGGTGTCATAAGCAAGTAATTAGAATACTTTCCTACTACAATTATAAAATATAAGCATTCAATATTTGAGTAAACAAAAAGAAAATAAAGCTATCTATTGGGTTTCACTAAAAAGTCCATTGGAAGACTTGACTATTGTTGTTAAAAGACATAAGCATTCATATTATAGAGCCACAAACCACACTTGTATAATAAAAACATGATAACATGGGATTTGAAACAATGACAGTCTTAATTTGATAGTGCAAACCCAACACCTTACTAACTGTGCTAACCAGACTGTGCATACCAGAAGCACAATTTATCAGAGATTTAAGTGAATAAGCTACAGTGTCCAAGGTACTAAACATAATATATTCTATGGGGTGTCATAAGCAAGTCATTAGAATACTTTCCTACTAAATTTATAAGACATAAGCATTCAATATTTGAGTAAACAAAAAGAAAATAAAGCTATCTATTGGGTTTCACTAAAAAAGTCCATTGGAAGACTTGACTATTGTTGTTAAAAGACATAGGCATTCATATTATAGAGCCACAAACCACACTAGTAAAATAAAAACATGATAACATGGGATTCGAACCAATGACAGTCTTAATTTGATAGTGCAAACCCAACACCTTACTAACTGTGCTAACCAGACTGTGCATATCAGATACACAATTTATCAGAGATTTAAGTGAATAAGCTACAGTGTCCAAGGTACAAAACATAATATATTCTATGGGGTGTCATAAGCAAGTCATTAGAATACTTTCCTACTAAATGTATGACATAAGCATTCAATATTTGAGTAAACAAAAAGAAAATAAAGCTATCTATTGGGTTTCACTAAAAAGTCCATTGAAAGAATTGACTATTGTTGTTAAAAGACATAGGCATTCATATTATAGAGCCACAAACCACACTAGTAAAATAAAAACATGATAACATGGGATTCAAACCAATGACAGTCTTAATTTGATAGTGCAAACCCAACACCTTACTAACTGTGCTAACCAGACTGTACATACCAGAAACACAATTTATCAGAGATTTAAGTGAATAAGCTACAGTGTCCAAGATACTAAACATAATATATTCTATGGGGTGTCATAAGCAAGTAATTAGAATACTTTCCTACTAAATTTATAAGACATAAGCATTCAATATTTGAGTAAAAAAAGAGAAAATAAAGCTATCTATTGGGTTTCACTAAAAAGTCCATTGGAAGACTTTACTATTGTTGTTAGAAGACATAGGTATTCATATTATAGAGCCACAAACCACACTAGTAAAATTAAAACATGATAACATGAGATTCGAACCAATGACAGTATTAATTTTATAGTGCAACCCCAAAACCTTACTAACTGTGCTAACCAGACTGTGCATACCAGAAACACAATTTATCGGAGATTTAAGTGAATAAGCTACAGTGTCCAAGGTACTAAACATAATATATTCTATGGGGTGTCATAAGCAAGTAATTAGAATACTTTCCTACTACAATTATAAAATATAAGCATTCAATATTTGAGTAAACAAAAAGAAAATAAAGCTATCTATTGGGTTTCACTAAAAAGTCCATTGGAAGACTTGACTATTGTTGTTAAAAGACATAGGCATTCATATTATAGAGCCACAAACCACACTAGTAAAATAAAAACATGATAACATAGGATTTGAACCAATGACAGTCTTAATTTGATAGTGCAAACCCAACACCTTACTAACTGTGCTAAACAGAGTGTGCATACCAGACACACAATTTATCAGAGATTTAAGTGAATAAGCTACAGTGTCCAAGGTACTAAACATAATATATTCTATGGGGTGTCATAAGCAAATCATTAGAATACTTTCCTACTAAATTTATAAGACATAAGCATTCAATATTTGAGTAAACAAAGAGAAAATAAAGCTATCTATTGGGTTTCACTAAAAAGTCCATTGGAAGACTTGACTATTGTTGTTAAAAGACATAGGCATTCATATTATAGAGCCACAAACCACACTTGTATAATAAAAACATGATAACATGGGATTTAAAACAATGACAGTCTTAATTTGATAGTGCAAACCCAACACCTTACTAACTGTGCTAACCAGACTGTGCATACCAGACACACAATTTATCAGAGATTTAAGTGAACAAGCTACAGTGTCCAAGGTACTAAACATAATATATTCTATGGGGTGTCATAAGCAAGTCATTAGAATACTTTCCTACTAAATTTATAAGACATAAGCATTCAATATTTGAGTAAACAAAGAGAAAATAAAGCTATCTATTGGGTTTCACTAAAAAGTCCATTGGAAGACTTGACTATTGTTGTTAAAAGACATAGGCATTCATATTATAGAGCCACAAACCACACTTGTATAATAAAAACATGATATCATGGGATTCGAACCAATGACAGTCTTAATTTGATAGTGCAAACCCAACACCTTACTAACTGTGCTAACCAGACTGTGCATACCAGAAACACAATTTATCAGAGATTTAAGTGAATAAGCTACAGTGTCCAAGGTACTAAACATAATATATTCTATGGGGTGTCATAAGCAAGTCATTAGAATACTTTCCTACTAAATTTATAAGACATAAGCATTCAATATTTGAGTAAACAAAAAGAAAATAAAGCTATCTATTGGGTTTCACTAAAAAGTCCATTGAAAGACTTGACTATTGTTGTTAAAAGACATAGGCATTCATATTATAGAGCCACAAACCACACTAGTAAAATAAAAACATGATAACATGGGATTCAAACCAATGACAGTCTTAATTTGATAGTGCAAACCCAACACCTTACTAACTGTGCTAACCAGACTGTGCATACCAGAAACACAATTTATCAGAGATTTAAGTGAATAAGCTACAGTGTCCAAGATACTAAACATAATATATTCTATGGGGTGTCATAAGCAAGTAATTAGAATACTTTCCTACTAAATTTATAAGACATAAGCATTCAATATTTGAGTAAAAAAAGAGAAAATAAAGCTATCTATTTGGTTTCACTAAAAAGTCCATTGGAAGACTTTACTATTGTTGTTAGAAGACATAGGTATTCATATTATAGAGCCACAAACCACACTAGTAAAATTAAAACATGATAACATGAGATTCGAACCAATGACAGTATTAATTTTATAGTGCAACCCCAACACCTTACTAACTGTGCTAACCAGACTGTGCATACCAGAAACACAATTTATCGGAGATTTAAGTGAATAAGCTACAGTGTCCAAGGTACTAAACATAATATATTCTATGGGGTGTCATAAGCAAGTCATTAGAATACTTTCCTACTAAATTTATAAGACATAAGCATTCAATATTTGAGTAAACAAAGAGAAAATAAAGCTATCTATTGGGTTTCACTAAAAAGTCCATTGGAAGACTTGACTATTGTTGTTAAAAGACATAGGCATTCATATTATAGAGCCACAAACCACACTAGTAAAATAAAAACATGATAACATGAGATTCGAACCAATGGCAGTCTTAATTTGATAGTGCAAACCCAACACCTTACTAACTGTGCTAACCAGACTGTGCATACCAGACACACAATTTATCAGAGATTTAAGTTAACAAGCTACAGTGTCCAAGGTACTAAACATAATATATTCTATGGGGTGTCATAAGCAAGTCATTAGAATACTTTCCTACTAAATTTATAAGACATAAGCATTCAATATTTGAGTAAACAAAGAGAAAATAAAGCTATCTATTGGGTTTCACTAAAAAGTCCATTGGAAGACTTGACTATTGTTGTTAAAAGACATAGGCATTCATATTATAGAGCCACAAACCACACTTGTATAATAAAAACATGATATCATGGGATTCGAACCAATGACAGTCTTAATTTGATAGTGCAAACCCAACACCTTACTAACTGTGCTAACCAGACTGTGCATACCAGAAACACAATTTATCAGAGATTTAAGTGAATAAGCTACAGTGTCCAAGGTACTAAACATAATATATTCTATGGGGTGTCATAAGCAAGTCATTAGAATACTTTCCTACTAAATTTATAAGACATAAGCATTCAATATTTGAGTAAACAAAAAGAAAATAAAGCTATCTATTGGGTTTCACTAAAAAGTCCATTGAAAGACTTGACTATTGTTGTTAAAAGACATAGGCATTCATATTATAGAGCCACAAACCACACTAGTAAAATAAAAACATGATAACATGGGATTCAAACCAATGACAGTCTTAATTTGATAGTGCAAACCCAACACCTTACTAACTGTGCTAACCAGACTGTGCATACCAGAAACACAATTTATCAGAGATTTAAGTGAATAAGCTACAGTGTCCAAGATACTAAACATAATATATTCTATGGGGTGTCATAAGCAAGTAATTAGAATACTTTCCTACTAAATTTATAAGACATAAGCATTCAATATTTGAGTAAAAAAAGAGAAAATAAAGCTATCTATTGGGTTTCACTAAAAAGTCCATTGGAAGACTTTACTATTGTTGTTAGAAGACATAGGTATTCATATTATAGAGCCACAAACCACACTAGTAAAATTAAAACATGATAACATGAGATTCGAACCAATGACAGTATTAATTTTATAGTGCAACCCCAAAACCTTACTAACTGTGCTAACCAGACTGTGCATACCAGAAACACAATTTATCGGAGATTTAAGTGAATAAGCTACAGTGTCCAAGGTACTAAACATAATATATTCTATGGGGTGTCATAAGCAAGTAATTAGAATACTTTCCTACTACAATTATAAAATATAAGCATTCAATATTTGAGTAAACAAAAAGAAAATAAAGCTATCTATTGGGTTTCACTAAAAAGTCCATTGGAAGACTTGACTATTGTTGTTAAAAGACATAGGCATTCATATTATAGAGCCACAAACCACACTAGTAAAATAAAAACATGATAACATAGGATTTGAACCAATGACAGTCTTAATTTGATAGTGCAAACCCAACACCTTACTAACTGTGCTAAACAGAGTGTGCATACCAGACACACAATTTATCAGAGATTTAAGTGAATAAGCTACAGTGTCCAAGGTACTAAACATAATATATTCTATGGGGTGTCATAAGCAAATCATTAGAATACTTTCCTACTAAATTTATAAGACATAAGCATTCAATATTTGAGTAAACAAAGAGAAAATAAAGCTATCTATTGGGTTTCACTAAAAAGTCCATTGGAAGACTTGACTATTGTTGTTAAAAGACATAAGCATTCATATTATAGAGCCACAAACCACACTTGTATAATAAAAACATGATAACATGGGATTTGAAACAATGACAGTCTTAATTTGATAGTGCAAACCCAACACCTTACTAACTGTGCTAACCAGACTGTGCATACCAGAAGCACAATTTATCAGAGATTTAAGTGAATAAGCTACAGTGTCCAAGGTACTAAACATAATATATTCTATGGGGTGTCATAAGCAAGTCATTAGAATACTTTCCTACTAAATTTATAAGACATAAGCATTCAATATTTGAGTAAACAAAAAGAAAATAAAGCTATCTATTGGGTTTCACTAAAAAAGTCCATTGGAAGACTTGACTATTGTTGTTAAAAGACATAGGCATTCATATTATAGAGCCACAAACCACACTAGTAAAATAAAAACATGATAACATGGGATTCGAACCAATGACAGTCTTAATTTGATAGTGCAAACCCAACACCTTACTAACTGTGCTAACCAGACTGTGCATATCAGATACACAATTTATCAGAGATTTAAGTGAATAAGCTACAGTGTCCAAGGTACAAAACATAATATATTCTATGGGGTGTCATAAGCAAGTCATTAGAATACTTTCCTACTAAATGTATGACATAAGCATTCAATATTTGAGTAAACAAAAAGAAAATAAAGCTATCTATTGGGTTTCACTAAAAAGTCCATTGAAAGAATTGACTATTGTTGTTAAAAGACATAGGCATTCATATTATAGAGCCACAAACCACACTAGTAAAATAAAAACATGATAACATGGGATTCAAACCAATGACAGTCTTAATTTGATAGTGCAAACCCAACACCTTACTAACTGTGCTAACCAGACTGTACATACCAGAAACACAATTTATCAGAGATTTAAGTGAATAAGCTACAGTGTCCAAGATACTAAACATAATATATTCTATGGGGTGTCATAAGCAAGTAATTAGAATACTTTCCTACTAAATTTATAAGACATAAGCATTCAATATTTGAGTAAAAAAAGAGAAAATAAAGCTATCTATTGGGTTTCACTAAAAAGTCCATTGGAAGACTTTACTATTGTTGTTAGAAGACATAGGTATTCATATTATAGAGCCACAAACCACACTAGTAAAATTAAAACATGATAACATGAGATTCGAACCAATGACAGTATTAATTTTATAGTGCAACCCCAAAACCTTACTAACTGTGCTAACCAGACTGTGCATACCAGAAACACAATTTATCGGAGATTTAAGTGAATAAGCTACAGTGTCCAAGGTACTAAACATAATATATTCTATGGGGTGTCATAAGCAAGTAATTAGAATACTTTCCTACTACAATTATAAAATATAAGCATTCAATATTTGAGTAAACAAAAAGAAAATAAAGCTATCTATTGGGTTTCACTAAAAAGTCCATTGGAAGACTTGACTATTGTTGTTAAAAGACATAGGCATTCATATTATAGAGCCACAAACCACACTAGTAAAATAAAAACATGATAACATAGGATTTGAACCAATGACAGTCTTAATTTGATAGTGCAAACCCAACACCTTACTAACTGTGCTAAACAGAGTGTGCATACCAGACACACAATTTATCAGAGATTTAAGTGAATAAGCTACAGTGTCCAAGGTACTAAACATAATATATTCTATGGGGTGTCATAAGCAAATCATTAGAATACTTTCCTACTAAATTTATAAGACATAAGCATTCAATATTTGAGTAAACAAAGAGAAAATAAAGCTATCTATTGGGTTTCACTAAAAAGTCCATTGGAAGACTTGACTATTGTTGTTAAAAGACATAGGCATTCATATTATAGAGCCACAAACCACACTTGTATAATAAAAACATGATAACATGGGATTTAAAACAATGACAGTCTTAATTTGATAGTGCAAACCCAACACCTTACTAACTGTGCTAACCAGACTGTGCATATCAGATACACAATTTATCAGAGATTTAAGTGAATAAGCTACAGTGTCCAAGGTACAAAACATAATATATTCTATGGGGTGTCATAAGCAAGTCATTAGAATACTTTCCTACTAAATGTATAAGACATAAGCATTCAATATTTGAGTAAACAAAAAGAAAATAAAGCTATCTATTGGGTTTCACTAAAAAGTCCATTGAAAGAATTGACTATTGTTGTTAAAAGACATAGGCATTCATATTATAGAGCCACAAACCACACTAGTAAAATAAAAACATGATAACATGGGATTCAAACCAATGACAGTCTTAATTTGATAGTGCAAACCCAACACCTTACTAACTGTGCTAACCAGACTGTACATACCAGAAACACAATTTATCAGAGATTTAAGTGAATAAGCTACAGTGTCCAAGATACTAAACATAATATATTCTATGGGGTGTCATAAGCAAGTAATTAGAATACTTTCCTACTAAATTTATAAGACATAATCATTCAATATTTGAGTAAACAAAGAGAAAATAAAGCTATCTATTGGGTTTCACTAAAAAGTCCATTGGAAGACTTTACTATTGTTGTTAGAAGACATAGGTATTCATATTATAGAGCCACAAACCACACTAGTAAAATTAAAACATGATAACATGGGATTCGAACCAATGACAGTCTTAATTTGATAGTGCAAACCCAACACCTTACTAACTGTGCTAACCAGACTGTGCATACTGGAAACCCAATTTATCAGAGATTTAAGTGAATAAGCTTCAGTGTCCAAGATACTAAACATAATATATTCTATGGGGTGTCATAAGCAAGTAATTAGAATACTTTCCTACTACAATTATAAAATATAAGCATTCAATATTTGAGTAAACAAAAAGAAAATAAAGCTATCTATTGGGTTTCACTAAAAAGTCCATTGGAAGACTTGACTATTGTTGTTAAAAGACATAGGCATTCATATTATAGAGCCACAAACCACACTAGTAAAATAAAAACATGATAACATATGATTTGAACCAATGACAGTCTTAATTTGATAGTGCAAACCCAACACCTTACTAACTGTGCTAACCAGACTGTGCATATCAGATACACAATTTATCAGAGATTTAAGTGAATAAGCTACAGTGTCCAAGGTACAAAACATAATATATTCTATGGGGTGTCATAAGTAAGTCATTAGAATACTTTCCTACTAAATTTACAAGACATAAGCATTCAATATTTTAGTAAACAAAGAGAAAATAAAGCTTTCTATTGGGTTTCACTAAAAAAGTCCATTGGAAGACTTGAATATTGTTGTTAAAAGACATAGGCATTCATATTATAGAGCCACAAACCACACTAGTAAAATAAAAACATGATAACATGAGATTCGAACCAATGACAGTCTTAATTTGATAGTGCAAACCCAACACCTTACTAACTGTGCTAACCAGACTGTGCATACCAGACACACAATTTATCAGAGATTTAAGTGAACAAGCTACAGTGTCCAAGGTACTAAACATAATATATTCTATGGGGTGTCATAAGCAAGTCATTAGAATACTTTCCTACTAAATTTATAAGACATAAGCATTCAATATTTGAGTAAACAAAGAGAAAATAAAGCTATCTATTGGGTTTTACTAAAAAGTCCATTGGAAGACTTGACTATTGTTGTTAAAAGACATAGGCATTCATATTATAGAGCCACAAACCACACTTGTATAATAAAAACATGATAACATGGGATTCGAACCAATGACAGTCTTAATTTGATAGTGCAAACCCAACATCTTACTAACTGTGCTAACCAGACTGTGCATACCAGAAACACAATTTATCAGTGATTTAAGTGAACAAGCTACAGTGTCCAAGGTACTAAACATAATATATTCTATGGGGTGTCATAAGCAAGTCATTAGAATACTTTCCTACTAAATTTATAAGACATAAGCATTCAATATTTGAGTAAACAAAAAGAAAATAAAGCTATCTATTGGGTTTCACTAAAAAGTCCATTGAAAGACTTGACTATTGTTGTTAAAAGACATAGGCATTCATATTATAGAGCCACAAACCACACTAGTAAAATAAAAACATGATAACATGGGATTCAAACCAATGACAGTCTTAATTTGATAGTGCAAACCCAACACTTTACTAACTGTGCTAACTAGACTGTGCATACCAGAAACACAATTTATCAGAGATTTAAGTGAATAAGCTACAGTGTCCAAGATACTAAACATAATATATTCTATGGGGTGTCATAAGCAAGTAATTAGAATACTTTCCTACTAAATTTATAAGACATAAGCATTCAATATTTGAGTAAACAAAGAGAAAATAAAGCTATCTATTGGGTTTCACTAAAAAGTCCATTGGAAGACTTGACTATTGTTGTTAAAAGACATAGGCATTCATATTATAGAGCCACAAACCACACTAGTAAAATAAAAACATGATAACATAGGATTTGAACCAATGACAATCTTAATTTGATAGTGCAAACCAAAGACCTTACTAACTGTGCTAACCAGAGTGTGCATACCAGACACACAATTTATCAGAGATTTAAGTGAATAAGCTACAGTGTCCAAGGTACTAAACATAATATATTCTATGGGGTGTCATAAGCAAATCATTAGAATACTTTCCTACTACAATTATAAGACATAAGCATTCAATATTTGAGTAAACAAAGAGAAAATAAAGCTATCTATTGGGTTTCACTAAAAAGTCCATTGGAAGACTTGACTATTGTTGTTAAAAGACATAGACATTCATATTATAGAGCCACAAACCACACTAGTAAAATAAAAACATGAGAACATGGGATTCGAACCAATGACAGTCTTAATTTGATAGTGCAAACCCAACACCTTACTAACTGTGCTAAACACACCGTTCATAACAGATGCACAATTTAACAGATATTTAAGTGAATAAGCTACAGTGTCCAAGGTACTAAACATAATATATTCTATGGGGTGTCATAAGCAAGTCATTAGAATACTTTCCTACTAAATTTATAAGACATAAGCATTCAATATTTTAGAAAACAAAGAGAAAATAAAGCTATCTATTGGGTTTCACTAAAAAGTCCATTGGAAGACTTGACTATTGTTGTTAAAAGACATAGGCATTCATATTATAGAGCCACAAACCACACTAGTAAAATAAAAACATGATAACATGGGATTCGCACCAATGACAGTCTTAATTTGATATTGCAAACCCAACACCTTACTAACTGTGCTAACCAGACTGTGCATACCAGACACACAATTTATCAGAGATTTAAGTGAATAAGCTACAGTGTCCAAGGTACAAAACATAATATATTCTATGGGGTGTCATAAGCAAGTCATTAGAATACTTTCCTACTAAATTTACAAGACATAAGCATTAAATATTTAAGTAACAAGGAGAAAATAAAGCTATCTATTGGGTTTCACTAAAAAGTCCATTGGAAGACTTGACTATTGTTGTTGAAAGACATAGGCATTCATATTATAGAGCCACAAACCACACTAGTATAATAAAAACATGATAACATGGAATTCGAACCAATGACAGTCTTAATTTGATAGTGCAAACCCAACACCTTACTAACTGTGCTAACCAGACTGTGCATACCAGAAACACAATTTATCAGAGATTTAAGTGAATAAGCTGCAGTGTCCAAGGTACTAAACATAATATATTCTATGGGGTGTCATAAGCAAGTCATTAGAATACTTTCCTACTAAATTTATAAGACATAAGCATTCAATATTTGAGTAAACAAAGAGAAAATAAAGCTATCTATTGGGTTTCACTAAAAAGTCCATTGGAAGACTTGACTATTGTTGTTAAAAGACATAGGCATTCATATTATAGAGCCACAAACCACACTTGTATAATAAAAACATGATAACATGGGATTCGAACCAATGACAGTCTTAATTTGATAGTGCAAACCCAACACCTTACTAACTGTGCTAACCAGACTGTGCATACCAGAAGCACAATTTATCAGAGATTTAAGTGAATAAGCTACAGTGTCCAAGGTACTAAACATAATATATTCTATGGGGTGTCATAAGCAAGTCATTAGAATACTTTCCTACTAAATTTATAAGACATAAGCATTCAATATTTGAGTAAACAAAAAGAAAATAAAGCTATCTATTGGGTTTCACTAAAAAAGTCCATTGGAAGACTTGACTATTGTTGTTAAAAGACATAGGCATTCATATTATAGAGCCACAAACCACACTAGTAAAATAAAAACATGATAACATGGGATTCGAACCAATGACAGTCTTAATTTGATAGTGCAAACCCAACACCTTACTAACTGTGCTAACCAGACTGTGCATATCAGATACACAATTTATCAGAGATTTAAGTGAATAAGCTACAGTGTCCAAGGTACAAAACATAATATATTCTATGGGGTGTCATAAGCAAGTCATTAGAATACTTTCCTACTAAATTTATAAGACATAAGCATTCAATATTTGAGTAAACAAAAAGAAAATAAAGCTATCTATTGGGTTTCACTAAAAAGTCCATTGAAAGACTTGACTATTGTTGTTAAAAGACATAGGCATTCATATTATAGAGCCACAAACCACACTAGTAAAATAAAAACATGATAACATGGGATTCAAACCAATGACAGTCTTAATTTGATAGTGCAAACCCAACACCTTACTAACTGTGCTAACCAGACTGTGCATACCAGAAACACAATTTATCAGAGATTTAAGTGAATAAGCTACAGTGTCCAAGATACTAAACATAATATATTCTATGGGGTGTCATAAGCAAGTAATTAGAATACTTTCCTACTAAATTTATAAGACATAAGCATTCAATATTTGAGTAAACAAAGAGAAAATAAAGCTATCTATTGGGTTTCACTAAAAAGTCCATTGGAAGACTTTACTATTGTTGTTAGAAGACATAGGTATTCATATTATAGAGCCACAAACCACACTAGTAAAATTAAAACATGATAACATGAGATTCGAACCAATGACAGTATTAATTTGATAGTGCAACCCCAACACCTTACTAACTGTGCTAACCAGACTGTGCATACTGGAAACCCAATTTATCAGAGATTTAAGTGAATAAGCTACAGTGTCCAAGATACTAAACATAATATATTCTATGGGGTGTCATAAGCAAGTAATTAGAATACTTTCCGACTACAATTATAAAATATAAGCATTCAATATTTGAGTAAACAAAAAGAAAATAAAGCTATCTATTGGGTTTCACTAAAAAGTCCATTGGAAGACTTGACTATTGTTGTTAAAAGACATAGGCATTCATATTATAGAGCCACAAACCACACTAGTAAAATAAAAACATGATAACATATGATTTGAACCAATGACAGTCTTAATTTGATAGTGCAAACCCAACACCTTACTAACTGTGCTAACCAGACTGTGCATATCAAATACACAATTTATCAGAGATTTAAGTGAATAAGCTACAGTGTCCAAGGTACAAAACATAATATATTCTATGGGGTGTCATAAGCAAGTCATTAGAATACTTTCCTACTAAATTTACAAGACATAAGCATTCAATATTTTAGTAAACAAAGAGAAAATAAAGCTTTCTATTGGGTTTCACTAAAAAAGTCCATTGGAAGACTTGAATATTGTTGTTAAAAGACATAGGCATTCATATTATAGAGCCACAAACCACACTAGTAAAATAAAAACATGATAACATGAGATTCGAACCAATGACAGTCTTAATTTGATAGTGCAAACCCAACACCTTACTAACTGTGCTAACCAGACTGTGCATACCAGACACACAATTTATCAGAGATTTAAGTAAACAAGCTACAGTGTCCAAGGTACTAAACATAATATATTCTATGGGGTGTCATAAGCAAGTCATTAGAATACTTTCCTACTAAATTTATAAGACATAAGCATTCAATATTTGAGTAAACAAAGAGAAAATAAAGCTATCTATTGGGTTTCACTAAAAAGTCCATTGGAAGACTTGACTATTGTTGTTAAAAGACATAGGCATTCATATTATAGAGCCACAAACCACACTTGTATAATAAAAACATGATAACATGGGATTCGAACCAATGACAGTCTTAATTTGATAGTGCAAACCCAACATCTTACTAACTGTGCTAACCAGACTGTGCATACCAGAAACACAATTTATCAGTGATTTAAGTGAATAAGCTACAGTGTCCAAGGTACTAAACATAATATATTCTATGGGGTGTCATAAGCAAGTCATTAGAATACTTTCCTACTAAATTTATAAGACATAAGCATTCAATATTTGAGTAAACAAAAAGAAAATAAAGCTATCTATTGGGTTTCACTAAAAAGTCCATTGAAAGACTTGACTATTGTTGTTAAAAGACATAGGCATTCATATTATAGAGCCACAAACCACACTAGTAAAATAAAAACATGATAACATGGGATTCGAACCAATGACAGTCTTAATTTGATAGTGCAAACCCAACACTTTACTAACTGTGCTAACCAGACTGTGCATACCAGAAACACAATTTATCAGAGATTTAAGTGAATAAGCTACAGTGTCCAAGATACTAAACATAATATATTCTATGGGGTGTCATAAGCAAGTAATTAGAATACTTTCCTACTACAATTATAAAATATAAGCATTCAATATTTGAGTAAACAAAAAGAAAATAAAGCTATCTATTGGGTTTCACTAAAAAGTCCATTGGAAGACTTGACTATTGTTGTTAAAAGACATAGGCATTCATATTATAGAGCCACAAACCACACTAGTAAAATAAAAACATGATAACATAGGATTTGAACCAATGACAGTCTTAATTTGATAGTGCAAACCCAACACCTTACTAACTGTGCTAACCAGAGTGTGCATACCAGACACACAATTTATCAGAGATTTAAGTGAATAAGCTACAGTGTCCAAGGTACTAAACATAATATATTCTATGGGGTGTCATAAGCAAGTCATTAGAATACTTTCCTACTAAATTTATAAGACATAAGCATTCAATATTTTAGAAAACAAAGAGAAAATAAAGCTATCTATTGGGTTTCACTAAAAAGTCCATTGGAAGACTTGACTATTGTTGTTAAAAGACATAGGCATTCATATTATAGAGCCACAAACCACACTAGTAAAATAAAAACATGATAACATGGGATTCGCACCAATGACAGTCTTAATTTGATAGTGCAAACCCAACACCTTACTAACTGTGCTAACCAGACTATGCATACCAGACACACAATTTATCAGAGATTTAAGTGAATAAGCTACAGTGTCCAAGGTACAAAACATAATATATTCTATGGGGTGTCATAAGCAAGTCATTAGAATACTTTCCTACTAAATTTACAAGACATAAGCATTAAATATTTAAGTAACAAGGAGAAAATAAAGCTATCTATTGGGTTTCACTAAAAAGTCCATTGGAAGACTTGACTATTGTTGTTGAAAGACATAGGCATTCATATTATAGAGCCACAAACCACACTAGTAAAATAAAAACATGATAACATGGGATTCGAACCAATGACAGTCTTAATTTGATAGTGCAAACCCAACACCTAACTAACTGTGCTAACCAGACTGTGCATACCAGAAACACATATTATCAGAGATTTAAGTGAATAAGCTGCAGTGTCCAACGTACTAAACATAATATATTCTATGGGGTGTCATAAGCAAGTCATTAGAATACTTTCCTACTAAATTTATAAGACATAAGCATTCAATATTTGAGTAAACAAAGAGAAAATAAAGCTATCTATTGGGTTTCACTTAAAAGTCCATTGGAAGACTTGAATATTGTTGTTAAAAGACATAGGCATTCATATTATAGAGCCACAAACCACACTAGTAAAATAAAAACATGATAACATAGGATTTGAACCAATGACAGTCTTAATTTGATAGTGCAAACCCAACACCTTACTAACTGTGCTAACCAGAGTGTGCATACCAGACACACAATTTATCAGAGATTTAAGTGAATAAGCTACAGTGTCCAAGGTACTAAACATAATATATTCTATGGGGTGTCATAAGCAAATCATTAGAATACTTTCCTACTACAATTATAAGACATAAGCATTCAATATTTGAGTAAACAAAGAGAAAATAAAGCTATCTATTGGGTTTCACTAAAAAGTCCATTGGAAGACTTGACTATTGTTGTTAAAAGACATAGGCATTCATATTATAGAGCCACAAACCACACTAGTAAAATAAAAACATGAGAACATGGGATTCGAACCAATGACAGTCTTAATTTGATAGTGCAAACCTAACACCTTTCTAACTGTGCTAAACATACCGTGCATAACAGATACACAATTTATCAGAGATTTAAGTGAATAAGCTACAGTGTCCAAGGTACTAAACATAATATATTCTATGGGGTGTCATAAGCAAGTCATTAGAATACTTTCCTACTAAATTTATAAGACATAAGCATTCAATATTTTAGAAAACAAAGAGAAAATAAAGCTATCTATTGGGTTTCACTAAAAAGTCCATTGGAAGACTTGACTATTGTTGTTAAAAGACATAGGCATTCATATTATAGAGCCACAAACCACACTAGTAAAATAAAAACATGATAACATGTGATTCGCACCAATGACAGTCTTAATTTGATAGTGCAAACCCAACACCTTACTAACTGTGCTAACCAGACTGTGCATACCAGACACACAATTTATCAGAGATTTAAGTGAATAAGCTACAGTGTCCAAGGTACAAAACATAATATATTCTATGGGGTGTCATAAGCAAGTCATTAGAATACTTTCCTACTAAATTTACAAGACATAAGCATTAAATATTTAAGTAACAAGGAGAAAATAAAGCTATCTATTGGGTTTCACTAAAAAGTCCATTGGAAGACTTGACTATTGTTGTTGTTGAAAGACATAGGCATTCATATTATAGAGCCACAAACCACACTAGTATAATAAAAACATGATAACATGGAATTCGAACCAATGACAGTCTTAATTTGATAGTGCAAACCCAACACCTTACTAACTGTGCTAACAAGACTGTGCATACCAGAAACCATTTATCAGAGATTTAAGTGAATAAGCTGCAGTGTCCAACGTACTAAACATAATATATTCTATGGGGTTTCACTAAAAAGTCCATTGGAAGACTTGACTATTGTTGTTAAAAGACATAGGCATTCATATTATAGAGCCACAAACCACACTAGTAAAATAAAACCATGAGAACATGGGATTCGAACCAATGACAGTCTTAATTTGATAGTGCAAACCCAACACCTTACTAACTGTGCTAACCAGACTGTGCATACCAGAAACACAATTTATCAGAGATTTAAGTGAATAAGCTACAGTGTCCAAGATACTAAACATAATATATTCTATGGGGTGTCATAAGCAAGTAATTAGAATACTTTCCTACTAAATTTATAAGACATAAGCATTCAATATTTGAGTAAACAAAGAGAAAATAAAGCTATCTATTGGGTTTCACTAAAAAGTCCATTGGAAGACTTTACTATTGTTGTTAGAAGACATAGGTATTCATATTATAGAGCCACAAACCACACTAGTAAAATTAAAACATGATAACATGAGATTCAAACCAATGACAGTATTAATTTGATAGTGCAACCCCAACACCTTACTAACTGTGCTAACCAGACTGTGCATACTGGAAACCCAATTTATCAGAGATTTAAGTGAATAAGCTACAGTGTCCAAGATACTAAACATAATATATTCTATGGGGTGTCATAAGCAAGTAATTAGAATACTTTCCGACTACAATTATAAAATATAAGCATTCAATATTTGAGTAAACAAAAAGAAAATAAAGCTATCTATTGGGTTTCACTAAAAAGTCCATTGGAAGACTTGACTATTGTTGTTAAAAGACATAGGCATTCATATTATAGAGCCACAAACCACACTAGTAAAATAAAAACATGATAACATATGATTTGAACCAATGACAGTCTTAATTTGATAGTGCAAACCCAACACCTTACTAACTGTGCTAACCAGACTGTGCATATCAGATACACAATTTATCAGAGATTTAAGTGAATAAGCTACAGTGTCCAAGGTACAAAACATAATATATTCTATGGGGTGTCATAAGCAAGTCATTAGAATACTTTCCTACTAAATTTACAAGACATAAGCATTCAATATTTTAGTAAACAAAGAGAAAATAAAGCTTTCTATTGGGTTTCACTAAAAAAGTCCATTGGAAGACTTGAATATTGTTGTTAAAAGACATAGGCATTCATATTATAGAGCCACAAACCACACTAGTAAAATAAAAACATGATAACATGAGATTCGAACCAATGACAGTCTTAATTTGATAGTGCAAACCCAACACCTTACTAACTGTGCTAACCAGACTGTGCATACCAGACGCACAATTTATCAGAGATTTAAGTGAACAAGCTACAGTGTCCAAGGTACTAAACATAATATATTCTATGGGGTGTCATAAGCAAGTCATTAGAATACTTTCCTACTAAATTTATAAGACATAAGCATTCAATATTTGAGTAAACAAAGAGAAAATAAAGCTATCTATTGGGTTTCACTAAAAAGTCCATTGGAAGACTTGACTATTGTTGTTAAAAGACATAGGCATTCATATTATAGAGCCACAAACCACACTTGTATAATAAAAACATGATAACATGGGATTCGAACCAATGACAGTCTTAATTTGATAGTGCAAACCCAACATCTTACTAACTGTGCTAACCAGACTGTGCATACCAGAAACACAATTTATCAGTGATTTAAGTGAATAAGCTACAGTGTCCAAGGTACTAAACATAATATATTCTATGGGGTGTCATAAGCAAGTCATTAGAATACTTTCCTACTAAATTTATAAGACATAAGCATTCAATATTTGAGTAAACAAAAAGAAAATAAAGCTATCTATTGGGTTTCACTAAAAAGTCCATTGAAAGACTTGACTATTGTTGTTAAAAGACATAGGCATTCATATTATAGAGCCACAAACCACACTAGTAAAATAAAAACATGATAACATGGGATTCGAACCAATGACAGTCTTAATTTGATAGTGCAAACCCAACACTTTACTAACTGTGCTAACCAGACTGTGCATACCAGAAACACAATTTATCAGAGATTTAAGTGAATAAGCTACAGTGTCCAAGATACTAAACATAATATATTCTATGGGGTGTCATAAGCAAGTAATTAGAATACTTTCCTACTACAATTATAAAATATAAGCATTCAATATTTGAGTAAACAAAAAGAAAATAAAGCTATCTATTGGGTTTCACTAAAAAGTCCATTGGAAGACTTGACTATTGTTGTTAAAAGACATAGGCATTCATATTATAGAGCCACAAACCACACTAGTAAAATAAAAACATGATAACATAGGATTTGAACCAATGACAGTCTTAATTTGATAGTGCAAACCCAACACCTTACTAACTGTGCTAACCAGAGTGTGCATACCAGACACACAATTTATCAGAGATTTAAGTGAATAAGCTACAGTGTCCAAGGTACTAAACATAATATATTCTATGGGGTGTCATAAGCAAGTCATTAGAATACTTTCCTACTAAATTTATAAGACATAAGCATTCAATATTTTAGAAAACAAAGAGAAAATAAAGCTATCTATTGGGTTTCACTAAAAAGTCCATTGGAAGACTTGACTATTGTTGTTAAAAGACATAGGCATTCATATTATAGAGCCACAAACCACACTAGTAAAATAAAAACATGATAACATGGGATTCGCACCAATGACAGTCTTAATTTGATAGTGCAAACCCAACACCTTACTAACTGTGCTAACCAGACTATGCATACCAGACACACAATTTATCAGAGATTTAAGTGAATAAGCTACAGTGTCCAAGGTACAAAACATAATATATTCTATGGGGTGTCATAAGCAAGTCATTAGAATACTTTCCTACTAAATTTACAAGACATAAGCATTAAATATTTAAGTAACAAGGAGAAAATAAAGCTATCTATTGGGTTTCACTAAAAAGTCCATTGGAAGACTTGACTATTGTTGTTGAAAGACATAGGCATTCATATTATAGAGCCACAAACCACACTAGTAAAATAAAAACATGATAACATGGGATTCGAACCAATGACAGTCTTAATTTGATAGTGCAAACCCAACACCTAACTAACTGTGCTAACCAGACTGTGCATACCAGAAACACATATTATCAGAGATTTAAGTGAATAAGCTGCAGTGTCCAACGTACTAAACATAATATATTCTATGGGGTGTCATAAGCAAGTCATTAGAATACTTTCCTACTAAATTTATAAGACATAAGCATTCAATATTTGAGTAAACAAAGAGAAAATAAAGCTATCTATTGGGTTTCACTTAAAAGTCCATTGGAAGACTTGAATATTGTTGTTAAAAGACATAGGCATTCATATTATAGAGCCACAAACCACACTAGTAAAATAAAAACATGATAACATAGGATTTGAACCAATGACAGTCTTAATTTGATAGTGCAAACCCAACACCTTACTAACTGTGCTAACCAGAGTGTGCATACCAGACACACAATTTATCAGAGATTTAAGTGAATAAGCTACAGTGTCCAAGGTACTAAACATAATATATTCTATGGGGTGTCATAAGCAAATCATTAGAATACTTTCCTACTACAATTATAAGACATAAGCATTCAATATTTGAGTAAACAAAGAGAAAATAAAGCTATCTATTGGGTTTCACTAAAAAGTCCATTGGAAGACTTGACTATTGTTGTTAAAAGACATAGGCATTCATATTATAGAGCCACAAACCACACTAGTAAAATAAAAACATGATAACATGTGATTCGCACCAATGACAGTCTTAATTTGATAGTGCAAACCCAACACCTTACTAACTGTGCTAACCAGACTGTGCATACCAGACACACAATTTATCAGAGATTTAAGTGAATAAGCTACAGTGTCCAAGGTACAAAACATAATATATTCTATGGGGTGTCATAAGCAAGTCATTAGAATACTTTCCTACTAAATTTACAAGACATAAGCATTAAATATTTAAGTAACAAGGAGAAAATAAAGCTATCTATTGGGTTTCACTAAAAAGTCCATTGGAAGACTTGACTATTGTTGTTGTTGAAAGACATAGGCATTCATATTATAGAGCCACAAACCAGACTAGTATAATAAAAACATGATAACATGGAATTCGAACCAATGACAGTCTTAATTTGATAGTGCAAACCCAACACCTTACTAACTGTGCTAACCAGACTGTGCATACCAGAAACCATTTATCAGAGATTTAAGTGAATAAGCTGCAGTGTCCAACGTACTAAACATAATATATTCTATGGGGTTTCACTAAAAAGTCCATTGGAAGACTTGACTATTGTTGTTAAAAGACATAGGCATTCATATTATAGAGCCACAAACCACACTAGTAAAATAAAACCATGAGAACATGGGATTCGAACCAATGACAGTCTTAATTTGATAGTGCAAACCCAACACCTTTCTAACTGTGCTAAACATACCGTGCATAACAGATACACAATTTATCAGAGATTTAAGTGAATAAGCTACAGTGTCCAAGGTACTAAACATAATATATTCTATGGGGTGTCATAAGCAAGTCATTAGAATACTTTCCTACTAAATTTATAAGACATAAGCATTCAATATTTTAGAAAACAAAGAGAAAATAAAGCTATCTATTGGGTTTCACTAAAAAGTCCATTGGAAGACTTGACTATTGTTGTTAAAAGACATAGGCATTCATATTATAGAGCCACAAACCACACTAGTAAAATAAAAACATGATAACATGGGATTCGCACCAATGACAGTCTTAATTTGATAGTGCAAACCCAACACCTTACTAACTGTGCTAACCAGACTGTGCATACCAGACACACAATTTATCAGAGATTTAAGTGAATAAGCTACAGTGTCCAAGGTACAAAACATAATATATTCTATGGGGTGTCATAAGCAAGTCATTAGAATACTTTCCTACTAAATTTACAAGACATAAGCATTAAATATTTAAGTAACAAGGAGAAAATAAAGCTATCTATTGGGTTTCACTAAAAAGTCCATTGGAAGACTTGAATATTGTTGTTAAAAGACATAGGCATTCATATTATAGAGCCACAAACCACACTAGTAAAATAAAAACATGATAACATGGGATTCGAACCAATGACAGTCTTAATTTGATAGTGCAAACCCAACACCTTACTAACTGTGCTAACCAGACTGTGCATACTGGAAACACAATTTATCAGAGATTTAAGTGAATAAGATACAGTGTCCAAGATACTAAACATAATATATTCTATGGGGTGTCATAAGCAAGTCATTAGAATACTTTCCTACTAAATTTATAAGACATAAGCATTCAATATTTGAGTAAACAAAAAGAAAATAAAGCTATCTATTGGGTTTCACTAAAAAGTCCATTGGAAGACTTAACTATTGTTGTTAAAAGACATAGGCATTCATATTATAGAGCCACAAACCACACTAGTAAAATAAAAACATGATAACATGGGATTCAAACCAATGACAGTCTTAATTTGATAGTGCAAACCCAACACCTTACTAACTGTGCTAACCAGACTGTGCATACCAGAAACACAATTTATCAGAGATTTAAGTGAATAAGCTACAGTGTCCAAGGTACTAAACATAATATATTCTATGGGGTGTCATAAGCAAGTCATTAGAATACTTTCCTACTAAATTTATAAGACTTAAGCATTCAATATTTGAGTAAACAAAGAGAAAATAAAGCTATCTATTGGGTTTCACTAAAAAGTCCATTGGAAGACTTGACTATTGTTGTTAAAAGACATAGGCATTCATATTATAGAGCCACAAACCACACTAGTAAAATAAAAACATGAGAACATGGGATTCGAACCAATGACAGTCTTAATTTGATAGTGCAAACCCAACACCTTTCTAACTGTGCTAAACATACCGTGCATAACAGATACACAATTTATCAGAGATTTAAGTGAATAAGCTACAGTGTCCAAGGTACTAAACATAATATATTCTATGGGGTGTCATAAGCAAGTCATTAGAATACTTTCCTACTAAATTTATAAGACATAAGCATTCAATATTTTAGAAAACAAAGAGAAAATAAAGCTATCTATTGGGTTTCACTAAAAAGTCCATTGGAAGACTTGACTATTGTTGTTAAAAGACATAGGCATTCATATTATAGAGCCACAAACCACACTAGTAAAATAAAAACATGATAACATGTGATTCGCACCAATGACAGTCTTAATTTGATAGTGCAAACCCAACACCTTACTAACTGTGCTAACCAGACTGTGCATACCAGACACACAATTTATCAGAGATTTAAGTGAATAAGCTACAGTGTCCAAGGTACAAAACATAATATATTCTATGGGGTGTCATAAGCAAGTCATTAGAATACTTTCCTACTAAATTTACAAGACATAAGCATTAAATATTTAAGTAACAAGGAGAAAATAAAGCTATCTATTGGGTTTCACTAAAAAGTCCATTGGAAGACTTGACTATTGTTGTTGTTGAAAGACATAGGCATTCATATTATAGAGCCACAAACCACACTAGTATAATAAAAACATGATAACATGGAATTCGAACCAATGACAGTCTTAATTTGATAGTGCAAACCCAACACCTTACTAACTGTGCTAACCA